>NW_009699425.1:1406-25485 GCF_000703405.1 Apaloderma vittatum
GAAGGTCACTGAGGTCAGATGACATTTACTGAATGTTTTATGTTGCAGGAGTGGAGTGTGGTGTGGCTGCCTCTGAAATACGATCACAAGCTGAGAAGTTACACTAGCTCATGATGTGGTGAGATACAATACAGAGAACTGAGCTTGGCTTCCAAAATAAGTGTAAAGGGACTGACATGGTACAATACCAGAGGTAAAGTGCCCTTCCTCTCCACTGTTGCTGCTCTATTCTTGATGTAGATGTAATCCACAGCTATTAAAGCTGGGAAAGATGATATGGTCTAGTCGAGAGGTGCCGTCCCTGCCCAAAACAGGGAGATTGGACTAGATGATCTCTAAGGTCCCTTCCAGCCTAGGCCATTCTATGATTCTATGATTCTATGATTCTATGATTCTATGTGTGTCGCTTCTAGGATTTCCTGCATTGCATTTCCAGGCCCAGCTGCAGAGGTCTTCTCAGCTGAAAGCTGGGCAGAAGCCAAAGCCCAGCATCCAATGTTTTTTGTTTAGTGTCTCTGAAATCCAAGCTTTAATCACTTTCTGTTTCAGCTTTCTTTGTTGTAGAAGGGAAAAGACAGTATTACTTTTCTTCCATCTTTTAGCTTAATAGGTGAGAGAGGAGATGTTCTCCCTCTCTGAAGAGTTTGCAGCCTATTTCTTTCAAACATCTGGCTATTTGGAGTCCGTGAGTGCTGGCTGTCATGTAAACGATATATAATACCATACTTTTATGCCGAGAAGAAGGAAACTGTTGCTGAATGGTGTGTTACTAGTACCAGAACTTCAGTAAGGAAGAAATGACAGAGAGATGAAAAGGACAGTGCCAAGAAACATTAGCACCTAAAGTAAAATCTAGCCAAAAATATTTTTAAATGGCTCTTTTTTGTCTTTCTAAACATTCTTTCTGTTGATAAATTCAGAAACATCTTGCCAGTTGCATCACTCAGGTTTCCTATCAGTGATATATTTTATTTGTGGTGTTGATATGATATGATATTATGAGATGATGATTGAGTAACTGAATTTAAAAGTGCTGTTAAATTTTACTTGGTATGCAAATCAAACTGTGGCATGGAACACACTGAGAAAACAAAACACAAAATACACAGGAAACTACAGGTTGGAATTTTACAGCAGTTTGCAGTAACACACTCAACAAGACTGTATTATTATTTTTAAGAACATGTTGCTTTTGTCAAGCATATCAAATATGAACAATAGCAAAGTAATAGATCTGCTGTGGTTTTCTTTGCATTTTAGGAAATCTCTTGCTGCTCAAATACACTATATTACTCTTATTTTAAAAAAAACATTACCTTTGCTTTAGAGGAAGGGAGAACTCTCAAGTAATAAAGTGTTATCATCAAGAATTTTTTTTTTATGTATATATGTATTTTGTCTTCATAGGGATCTTATTTTGCAGTGGTCTGTGGCAAAGTATTGCGGAGGAGATGGCATTTGCAAAGGGATTGGTATCTGAGAAGACTGTCCACATGGCCAGACGTATCTGTTTTCTATACTGCTTCCAGGCAGCAGCTTGTGCAGATATACCAGCAAGTTTGTCTCACTGCTAGCTATGTCTTTTATGGGATTTTTTCCCTCGGTATGTCATGGACTTTCTTGGGGCAGTCATCCAAGAGCAAGCAGATGTTCTGGAATCTGGGTGAAATGTGCAAATTATTCCTCTGATATGCTATGATCCGTTTTCAGTAGATGTGGTACCAGAATTTCAGATTATGTTGCTAGATGAGATGATGATGTATCTCTGTCCAGTCATCAGAAACAGAGATGCTTGTAAAGGTGCCACTGTCTTATACAAGCTTAGCAGATCATTGGGTGCACTGTTGGCTGGCTTCTGCTGATACTTGGAGAATAGCACAAGCAGCTGCCCTGCCAGTAGCAGTAGGAGTGTGAGAGAAAAACAGGACAGTGTGAACTGACATTTCCTTGGATCAGATTTGTACTGTATAAAGCCATTTCTGGGCTTCTGGACCATATGCTGCCTAATAAGTAAGGATTAAGCTAGAGGCCTTTGCTGACCAGCACTGGCTGCAAAATATTGTGATGGTGAGTGATGCTTTTCTGGGGATGTCTGCATAAATTGGCTTCTGTAGCAGCATTTTGGTAGAAGAGAACTTTTTACTCAGGTAGTTTACCCAGATGATTAATTTGAGGTGAACTTTGCTATTAAGATCATGTTTCACAGTGCAGAAATGATGAGGGTTAGCTATATATTTTCATGTGGAATGAGACTTGTGGAAACATTTTCGGTACTTCTGCAGTGGGCCTTCCATTGTCTGGGTGGAAAGAAATATTTCAATGCGGTATTTCAGCATTGGAAGGTGCCTTGTCTGTAGGATATGAAGGTCTGAAAAAGTTTATGATACCTGTGGAACTTAGCAATTTTAAATCTGTTTGAATATTAACCACATAAAGACATGCTACCTTTAATAAACACCGAATATTAACTTCAGCAGAGCTGAATTTTTTTTCTTGTTCTGGCGTTCCTTGCCTATCACAGATAACTATACTTGGGCTTATAAAAGTGTTTTTGCTTTATGATAAGGCTAGAACTATCTGACTGAGATCGGAGTTGTGCGAAAGTTTTCTGATTAATGAGGCTAGCTGGAAAAACACCATGAGAAAAAAATGCATTCTACTGACATGTGGCTGGGTTAGTTTTGTGTTTCTATTACAAGACTAAAAGCTTCTGTGCACACAGCTAAATTAAAGTTAATTTCGTGAAAGTTGTGTATGGTATTATGTTACAGGCACTTAGCAGCACAATGATATTGTGTGAAATTATATGAAACATAAATAGGATTTAATATTTTATTATAACTCATATTATTCTCCTGCAATATTTCACACAACATTCAGCAAACTCATGAAATACTACAGCATTTTATGAAATGTTTATGAAATTGCAGTTTGGGGTTTTTTTTTGGAAACATTTTGGAAACTTTTGGAAACTTTTTTTCTGAAACTCACATATGAGAAGCATGCTTTTCATGAAGTCACAATTTTCCTTAATCACATTGTAGATCTCATAGTCACATTTCTTCAAAATGAATTATTTTTTTTAAGAGTAAATGAAATCATTTAATCAAAAATTAATGTATCAAAGTGCTATATTTGAATCAACAAGAAAAATGCAGAAACAGAGCTCCATACAGTGAAGCAGTAACGTGAAAGCCACCACCAAAAATTCATGACCTCCCTATTCTTACCTAGCAGTGCAGTGTGCCATTTTGGATTTACAAATTAGTAATTTACAAATTAGTATAACTTCAGTCCCTCAGCTTTGTCTGTTGCCTAAAACAGCGTTCTGAGCTCAAGTGCTTCAGAGAGAGGAACAACTGTGGCTCCACCTCATTTTCAAGTAAAACAATCTGCCTGTTTATGATCTTTGCATTTCCTTGCTTATTCCTTACTCTTTTTAAGTTGCAGTGAAGCCCTGTCCTTATTCTTTTCAGCCCAGGATATCTCTTTTTTTGCTAAGACCGCTCAGAATTTTCTGAAGGTATCATTTTTTTGGTCTTTTTCTTTTTCTTCTTCCACCGCCACCCCCCCCATTATATTGGCCAGATACCAAGATGTAGTTAAAAGTCCAATCCTCAAAAGCAAGTCAGCCCAGGTGCGGTGAATATGGGAGGTGAGAAGAGGAATAGTTAATTTAATAGTTAATAGTTAATAGTTGTGGTACCAGCACTTTCACAGGTACTTGTCCCCTTGGAGCATGTATCATTGCTTTTTTTGTATGGAAGGCAAATGTGTTCAAGAAAACCAGCCAAGGGAGGCTTGAAGTACACAAATAATATAATTTCACATGAATCAGTAACCAGAATGGTCCTCTGTGAGATGCTGCAGAGCTGAAAGGCAAACTGTCCCTGTGCTGGAATGAATGACAGGGTGGCCTGGCCTTCAGAAATTAGACCTGAAATGGAACATTTCCCCAGTTGTATATTTCATTTTATAGTTCTTATAAGCACATACAAAGCTCACTGTAAATATTTTGGAAAGATTATTTGGAATTGTTGGCAACATTGTAAGTTTATTGTCTCACTGGAGCCACATTATCCCTATGTATTTTCATGGGTGATACCCTGTGTGATACCTCTTCAAAGGTATAGTGTTCTCTTCTGCTGTACTTCAGTCCATAATCTACAGCAATAAAATAATAAATCTAATAAAATCTCTTCCATTATTACAAAACGCAGCCTAACTCCCCTCATCCCAAATTCCCAAACCACAACTGTGCAAATACAAATGTGGTGCTGTAAAACTTTGGTGTTTAAAGTAGTATATTGCTCAAGCATTGAGATTAGCTGACATGGACATTGTAGAATTTACACAGTGCATAATAAATATATAAAAATAATAGATTTTGTAACTTGAATTTGCTCTGACAAGAAGTAGCATGGAGTAAACAATGTATATGTTATGAGCATGTGTCATTGGATTAGTAAAGAACAAAAGAGATGGAGAACAGGTGATGGCCTGGCTGGGAATGGAGTCCATACAAACTCTGAAAGAAATTGTGTGTTTTAAGGTTTTTCTTTCAATTTCTAGTTGTGATTTTTAATGGGGGTGTGAAATAAAGAATTCGGAAAGATACTTCAGTTTGGCAGATTAATGACAACAAATTGTATACGATGACTCATACCTATAGTGATTACTGAACACTAATTATTAAAATGATTTAGTCACAGCAACGGTACTCTAGGCTGTGGTTCTTTCTTTAAGGTTTTCAGATGATGTGTGTATTACAAACACGCTGACCATGCCTAGCTTTTATACTTGGAAGTGTTTATAGAATAGACCTTTTCCCATGAGTTCTTTTGCTCCTGGTTCCTTCAACTGTATGAAATATTAGTGATCTGGAACAATATCTTTCTGTCATACTCGGCTGTGCAAGAAATAGTGGTGGTAAGAAAGATTTTCTTTTATTTTGTTTTCCTTCAAAACACATTTCAGTGTCATCCCGTCTAGTCAATCCATCAAGGTGTGATCTATTTCTACTGTTTATCCAGAGTGTGGTTCATCACGTGGTTTATTCTGGTCATTCTGTATAGGAGCTCCTTGCATGTTCACTTGGTGGGGTATCAACATTTATCAGGTAATAGTAAGTGGGCCTGTGACTGCAGAGCAGTAACAGGAACACAACAAGTCTGGCATACAGAATGATGCAAAGGATACAGAATGATGGAAATTTACAGCCAATGAGAGCAGTGTGAAGCAGAAATGCTTCTGCATAAACAGTTGTCCTCAGAATTTAATACACTTGCCAGTTCTCAAATATTATGTATACCACTGTATTGTGAAATCAATGTATTTGTCCTACTACTAGGTGGTTCTAGTTTGCTTCAGGCTACACAGTAAGTAGCCTGAAGGGAACAAATATTAAGTGAAAAAGTTTTATAGATTTCCCTTTATACAGTGTAGTCTGCAAAACTGAACCTTTAATAGTTATACTCAATGCTGTGAAGCTGAATGCGGGATACTGGTACACTGGACTGCTATTATGTTAGCATGCACTAAGACATAGTGCATAGTAGTTCAAAAATATAGGAAGCTCAACTGTTGTCTGTTGTCAGAAAAGACTTTAGGAACACTTGCAGGATAAATTGTTTGCCCAGTTACTGAGGCAGTTTAGAATTTCATGCCGGTTTTCTGATCTCCCTTCCATGGTGCATATTTGATGAGAGTTAAAGGATTTAGTTTTGGGAGAAGGGACAGTGAAAAAAGCTGATGTGAAGACCAAGGCAAAAATCAGACGAAGACCATCCAGTTGTGGAGCTGGAAGCTGGTGACACTGAGTCGACTTATTTCCCACCCTCAGAGATTTTTAAAACTCATTCTCACAGTGCTTCTTTATCTGCCACATGCTTTTCTGACATCCCTGTGACCTATGGGATTAATTACTGTTACTGGCATATCATATTTTTTTTGCCAGTTGGTGTCCATTAATTCTAAGTTAATCTATTAAAAAACTTAATTAGAAATTAAGTTCTTAATTTCTTCCCTTAAAGTAAACCAAACTAGAATACTGCAGGAGCTGTAACCAAAATGCTGATGCCAAAAGTACAAAAAGAAAGAGATAGAAATTAAAATAAGCAAAAAAAAAAAGCTTGGTGATATGGACCTAGAGGTGTCAAATACCTCTTCAGGAAAGAAAAGAAAGGTGGGACTGGAGATGTGATATACCAATGTCTGACTCACTCAAATCCAATCCAGTGTATAAAGAAATGATATTAGAAGCAATCCCATGCTCCCTGCCTTTCAGACACCTATTAAAAAGATGACAGAACTCACGGCGAATGGACAGCAGTGCTGGTGGAAGGGAGAGGAAGAGACTGTACCTCTGCTCTGCTTCACCTCTGTTCTCCCTGTCCTTCTGCCCACCAGCAGTTCCTGCTGCTATGGCTGTCATAATAATTTTGTCATTTTCAGACCAACTTCTTTATCCCTTTTCCAAGGCCAAGTTGGATAGGGCTTTGAGCAAGGCCAGGTTGGATGCGGCTTTGAGCAACCTGATCTACTGGAAGGTGTCCCTACCCATGTTAGGGAAATTGGAACTAGATGATCCTCAAGGTCCTTTCCAACTCAAACGATCCTATGTTCTACCATTCTGTGATCAAAGGCAGAAAAAGCACCTTTCAGTCAACTGGAAATTACTCAGCAGAGCTAGCTCTTTCTTCCTTAGTAAAAGAACTGCTTGACAGCATAGAAGACTTGAACAGTTGTTTGTGAAAAAGAGACTTTGATAAGTTTTGATTTAGTTTGTGCTGCTTGATATCAAAATACTCTGTCATGTTTTGATTCTTACTGTTTTCTTACCTACTAAGTCAGGCAAACTTTGGCATGTATCTCTTAGAGCATTTCTCACAAAAACCAAGCGTGCTGAGGTCTCTGTAGCTGAAACCACACCATGTCAGTGAAACAACTCTAATCCTCTGTCCTAATTAGTTTGTCAAACCTCAAAGTTCACATGACTGGAATGTGGTCATGGATGGCTATGTCCTCTTTAGGAAAGATAGGCCACGAAGGCGAGGTGATGGAGTTGCTCTTTACGCGAGAGAGCAACTGGAATGTACCAAGATGTATCCAGGGGCCGATGGGGAACAAGTTGTGAGTTCTTGGGTAAGAACTGAGGGGCAGGCTAGCATGGGTGGTACTCTGCTGGGTGTCTATTACAGACCACCTGATCAGGATGAGAAGACTGATGAGTCCTTTGACAGGCAGCTGTCAGTAGCCTCTCAATCATAGGCCCTGGTTCTTTACTGAACGAGTGGTGAGGCACTGGAACAGGCTGCCCAGGAAGGTGGTGGAGTCACCAACCCTGGAGGTGTTTAAAAAAAAGTAGATCTAGCACTTGAGGCTATGGTGTAGTAGTTGGGTATGCTGGGATGAAGGTTGGACTAGATGATCTTCAGAGGTCCCTTCCAACCCCTAACATTCTGTGATTCTGTGATTCATGGGGGATTTCAGTTACCCAGATGTTTGCTGGAAGGCCTACACAGCCAGCCATCCTCAGTTCAGAAGGTTCCTCCAGTGCATCGGTGACAGCTTCTTGATGCAGGTGGTGGATGAGCTGACTAGAAGCGGAGCACTGCTGGATCTTGTGCTCACTAACAAGAAGGGTCTGGCTGAAGCAGTGAAGGTTGAGGTCAGCCTTGTCTGCAGGGATTATGAGATGGTGGAGTTCAGGATCTTGTGCAGTAGGAACAGAATAGCAAGTAGGATTGCAGCACTGGACTTCAGCAGGGCCAACTTTGGCCTTTCAGGCAATTGCTGAGGGAAATCCCATGGGACAGGGTACTGGAATGTAAAGGGGCCCCAGGTAGTTTTAATGTTCAAGGACCACTTCTTCCAAGCTCAAGATCAGAGCATCGCAACAGGTAGGAAATCAAGAAAGAAAGCCAAGAGGCCCACATGGTTAATCAAGGAACTACTGGGCACACTCAAGTGGAAGAAGAGAGTCTATAGATGATGGAAGAAGGGGCTGGCCACTTGGGTGGAGTATAAGAGTGTTGCCAGAGGATATAGGGAGGCAACTAAGGAAGCTAAGGCCTCCTTGGAATTAAACCTTGCAAAGGAGGTCAAGGACAACAGAAAGGGCTTCTTCAAATACATGCAGGTAAAACTAACACTGGAGGCAATGTAGGGCCACTGCTGAATGAGGTGGGTGCTCTGGTGACAGAGGATACAGAGAAGGTAGCGTTACTGAATGCCTTCTTTGCTTCTGTCTATACTGCTGGAGACTATCCTCAGGAGCCCCAGAGCCCTGAGGCCCCAGAGGAAGGCAAGATGAAGGAAAAATTTTCCCTGGTTGATAAGGACTGGGTTACGGATCATTTAGGCAATCTAGAACATCCATAAATCCATGGGCCCTGATGGGATGCACCCACAGGTGCTGAGGGAGCACTAGTGGAAGTCATTGCTAGGCCACTCTCCATCATCTTTGGTAAGTCGTGGGGAACAGGTGAGGTGCCTAAGGACTGGAGGAAAGCCAAAGTCACTTCAGTCTTCAAAAAGGACAAGAAGAAGGACCCAGGTAACTACGGACTCACCTTCATCCCTGGAAAGATGATGGAACAACTTACCCTTGGCGCTGTCTCTAGGCATATCAAGGATAAGAGGTTCATTAGGAGCAGTCAGCATGGTTTTACCAAGGGGAAGTCATGTTTGATCAACGTGCATAGCCTTTTATGAGCACATACCCAGGTGGATGGATGGTGGCTCTAGAGTGAACGTGGTTTATCTGAATTTTAGTAAAGCATTTGACACTGTCTCCCACAGCATCCTCATAGCTAAACTGAGGAAATGTGGTCTGGATGACTGAACAGTGAGGTGGATTGTGAACTAGCTGCAAGGAAGAAATCAGAGAGTTGTGGTCAATGGGATAGAGTCTAGCTGGAGGCATATATCTAGTGGAGTCCCTCAGGGGTTGGTACTGGGACCAATTTAATATATTCATCAATGATATGGATGAGGGAACAGAGTGCACTGTCAGCAAGTTTGCTGATGACACAAAACTGGGAGGAGTGGTTGACACACCAGAAGGCTGTGCTGCCATTCAGAGAGACCTGGACAGGCTGGAGAGTTGAGTGGAGAGAAATCTTAGGAAACACATAAGGGGAAGTGTAGAGTCTTACACCTGGGAAAGAACAACCCCATGTACCAGTATGGATTGGGGACCGACCTGCTGGAGACCAGTGTAGGAGAAAGGGACCTGGTGGTTCTGGTGGACAGCAGGATGCCCATGAGCCAGCAATGTGCCCTTGTGGCCAAGAAGGCCAATGGCATCCTGGGGTGTATTAGAAGGGGAGTAGCTAGTAGGTCGAGAGAGGTCCTCCTCTTCTTCTACTCTGCCCTGGTGAGGCCACATCTGGAATATTGTGTCCAGTTCTGGGCCCCTCAGCTCAAGAGAGACAGGGAACTGCTTGAGAGAGTCCAGCGCAGAGCCACAAAGATGATGAAGGGAGTGGAACATCTCCCTGATGAGGAAAGGCTGAAGGAGCTGGGTCTCTTTAGCTTGGAGAAGAGGAGATTGAGAGGTGACCTCAGTAATATTTATAAATCTGTAAAGGGTAAGCATCAAGAGGGTGGAGCCAGGCTCTTCTCAGCAATGTTCAGTGACAGGACAAGAGGCAACGGGTATAAGCTAGAGCACAAGATATTCCACATAATCATAAGGAAAAGCTTTTTCACTGTGAGGAAGACAGAGCACTGGCACAGGCTGCCCAGAGAGATTTTGGAGTCTCCTTCTCCAGAGACATTCAAAACTCGTCTGGACATGTTCCTTTGTGACCTACTCTAGGTGATCCTGCTTTGGCCAGAGGAGTTTGACTAGATGATATTTTGAGGTCCTTCCAACCACTAACATTCTGGGATTCTGTTATTCTGTAAAAAGTCAACAGTGAGTCTCTAGCAATGCTGGGGTTTTGTATTGTAGTTGTTTTTTTTTTAATTTCTGATTAAGCTTGATATTTCTAGTGATTTCCTTTTTTTTAAAAAAAACAACATATTGTATTCCACTTTTAAAAAAAACTTACAAGTGTAAACTATTCTTTATCAATTCTTTAAAATTATTTGTGTGTGAAAACAGGTGCACATCCTGTGGCTGTAGGGTGGCTCAAGATTTGCCCAAGTATATCTTACTTAGGAACATGGATCCCATTCTTGTCAGGGGATTGGCAGAAATTCAATAAGGAAACACAACTTAGGAAGAGTCCTGTTGTCCTTGGGTTAGCAGATAGTGATTATAAATTGAAGGTGATATGCTTGGCCAACAAGAAACAAAGCTGATAACTTCTTGGAGGAGAGCCCAGACAGAACCTACCCATCTGGTCTATACATAGTATAACAGCAGGCACAAAGCAGTAGGGCTCTGCAGATAATTTCATTACTGTGTGGAAATATTACTGATATCAAAAGAATTTTAGTAAGCATTTACACAAAAAGAATGGCAGAGCATTTTGATCACAACAAAATTTCTGTAGAAATAGGTAAATAAGCTATATTTTTATGGAGGATACATTTCTACTAAAAGCAGTCATAGGCTAGCTGTACTTAAAATGGCAAAAAATGCTGAGGAACTCTTTCTGTCTGAGGAGAAAGGAAGACATGAAGTAAGAATATAGAATATCTTGATATATTTTTCAACTTGATTTACAAAAGAGTACAGTTTCTAATTACATTCACTACAGTACATATGCTGTGATATAAGCATCATGCCTAATCCAGAGGCTTCTACAGATCATACCTATGTAGTCTTATTGTTCATTCAGCATCATCTAGTCGAGTAGATGAATTTATCGATATGCCTCCTGAGAATGTTTGCTTTTTGGAATGGCTGAGAGCAGGTGCTTGGCAGCCTGCACCCTTCCTGCACCGCTTCCATTGCTCAGTATTTACCAGATCCCACCAACTCTAGATTCTCATGACTGAACTTTGTAACTTAGGCAGCAAAATATAACTTTTCCATTTATTTTTGCACATTCGTCTATTGTCCTTGATGTTCTAACAGAGAAACAAACCACAAAGAAAGACTTCATATTTAAGTGCAACGTTTGTACAGATTCGATCTTAGTATTGGTTGCTCTTTCTGTGGCAGCAATATTTTACTTCGGGGAACATGTTAAAATCCACTGTCTGTCACAACATTTGGTAAAAGGAAATATTGCTTTAATGCTTTTTACTAAAGAACATGCTAATTGTTGTCAGCACTTGCAATGATGGGTACTACATGGATGCTTTTGACAAGCAGAAACTTCATATGGAGCATCTGCTTCACTGGTACATCTCTAGCCTTGAGTCTTAGGAACTGTTTTGTAGAAGGTAGGCATTTCCTCTCCTCCTGCCTCCTGGAAAAGCCCTGCTTAATTCTTTGAGAGTGAGATGGTGGGCACCTATATTCATGAAAGGGTTTTGGTAATTGATCCCGTGAGGTAGCTACCTTCGCCTGTATGTGGGACATTTGCAGCACAAGGGTTTAAGACTCTTTCCTTTCTTGAGCTCTCTCTGTTGAACAAGCTGGAGACAACACCGTTTATGCAAGCAGCTATTCCAGAGCTGTTTCTAAGGAAATTAACTCTTTAACTGAATTGAATAGTGCACATTTTTCAGGCAGCTAGAACCCATCAGTAGGCAGGCACTAGCAAGATTTTTTGGCAATGTAATACTGGGCTCATTTTGAGATTAACAGTGTTAAAAATTGTCTCCGAAGATGTTTTATCTGCCCTTATCTACCAGGTAAATTGCTCATTTGAGGAATGCTCTTTCTAAGGAACATTGTCTGCAGTTAGAAAATAGTGGTATTTTTCTTTCTTTTTTGTTTTTTTTTTTCCACGTTCTTTAGTTTAGAGAAAAAAGACAAAGAAAAGATGGGAAGAATAAGAATAGTTAAGTGGAAAGAAAAAAGTGCTATTAAAAAAACCTTGAATCCTTTGCCTTTCTGGCAAAACAGCATGTAGGTGAGTAGTCCTTCTCCAGTGTGGTCATCTCTGAGCCCTGCTGGCAGGTCTTTTAAGATCAGTGCCTTGCTGGCGTGGGAGCCAGCACTGTTTGAAGCATGTAAAGAACAGTAACAAACTAAAGCATAACCAGGACGATTTGACAAACCACTTCTGAGAAAAGAGACAAAATGAACAGAAAAAATATTAAGAAAATTGAAAAATTCATTATAGTCTTTAATCAGAAATTAGTTTTAATATGCATTTTTTGTGATTTATTTTTTTTAATTTGATAGAAATAGGGTTTTTTTAAAAATAAAGGGAAAAGCAAAGTGTGGTGTTCTTGAGATTTCATTAGTATACAGAGATCTTTCCTGTGCACGCAGTTGGGGAAGAGTGCAGAATGCAACGCCCTGTGTGAGTGGTGAACAGCAATTCCTTACTGGAGGACTACACACACTCATACATGGTGTGTGAGGGAAATTGTGTTACAACAATTTGCGGACAGGTTTGTTTGGAGGGTTTTTTTTTGGTTTTTTTTTTGACGCAGCAGAAGACAAGCAACATAGAAGTAATATCTTTCCACAAAACAAGTTTCTGAAAGAGGTGAGTACAGAGCTTGTTTCCTGACTAGCAGTTTCTGCATTGGTCTATATGTCACTCCTCATATATCATTTGGTTTCTGTAAAACTTCTGAGAATCACTGTATCTATGAATAAAGGACCCTAAAATGAACAGAAATGTGAATTAAATTAATGAAGTTTCTCTTAGGCTGCTGCAATGTAGGAGTACTGTTTTGTTTTCTTGTCTATGCCAAGTGATAATGGCCTGCTGTAGATTTGCAGCTTTCAGGAAAAGAGTCAAAAAGGCCCAGTCTTTTGCACCTGCCATTCTGTAGAACAAATATATTTTTTATTGACTAGATGCACTGAAATATTAGCTTTAATATATATTGCAAATGGTAACAGTTTTGGGTGTAGGTGGAAATTTCAGAGCTGCTGGAAGTGATGTTTTTCATATTGAAATTCACGTGCATTGTGATTCTTTGCAATGCAAGTAATATGTATTTTAGTGGGATGTGATTTTTGACTGTATTTAGCAGCTCTTGACTTTTGTGCTTTATTCACCTTAAATGTTAAGTGAAATTAAAGTTATTTGCTATTTTTTAATATTTTTACTCAAATTACAGGGTAGTTTTCAGGGAAACTTTTATTTTCATCATACAGCTTGCTGATCACATTACAAATTAAGTTATTTCTTTTGTATGCTTGGTCTTTGTAGATAACGTTTTCTTCTTCTATATCTTATAAGAATTTATATGTTTTTTTAATAAAACTGGGTAATAATAAAATAATATTTTCAACTTAAACTATGTAACTGTAAGAAATAAAATCCATCTCTCTTAAGTGTGCTACTTAGCACTGCGTGTTAAATGATGCAAAGGTCTACTATAGTAAGAAATCAGAAATGTAAGGCTTTAGCTAACCAGACTAAAATACAATGAAATAAATTAAGATGATTTGGTATTGTAATAAAGTAGTTGGTACTACAAAGGACAGTGAAGAAGGAGAGATAATTTCTTATTCCATATACATTGCTTTTTTTTTTTTTTTTTGAGTTGACTTCTAAAAGCAGGAGACCTATGTCTATTTCTGGATTCAATTATCTGGATGGCACTAAGTACATCAATCATGTACTCATTCATTCAAAGAAACACTGTTAATATATTCCAAAGGGAACAGCTCAGAAAGCAGCGAATGACAAAGTTTAATTTCTGTCTATGCATTTAGTTCTACTCATCTATATGTACATCAAAAGGCTTGATATTTTACTTTGGTCAAAAATGTTTCTGGAATCAAGTAAGTGTATTCCCTTGGATAGTCCCTAGGTATGAGCATGAGTATCTTGTCATATTCTTACTGCTTCTGGAAGAGAGCCTGGTCTCACAGGAAAACAGAATGTCTTCCCAGCACCCAAATTTCAGAGCCGGTGATGGGCTTGAGTGTAGCTATAAATCTGTGTGCTGTACAAAAGGTTTCAGCATGAGCTACTGTTTGATGGTATGCAAATGAACATAAAAGTCAGGGGTAGGGACACTGGAAGTGTTTGCTAATGAGCAGCTACTGCGTACATCTATAATGAAACATCCTAATCTACAAACTTCATGACACTATACATAGCAGATTACTATGCCTACTCCTTGAGTGATGTGGACTTATGCAGTCCTTTCTTTATGGTGTGAGAAACAGGAGCTTAATGAGTTGTCCTTCCCTCTCCTTTTCTTAATGGTGTCAATGTTGATGAGGCTACTATTTTCTATAATGTTAGTACTATGTTATCTGTTTGTTAGTCCTCTTTACATGCACTACTGCATTGCACATGGAGGATCAAGGCATGGTGGAACTTCTCAGAATACGTATGTTTGGATATTAAATCAGTCTAGTTTCAGGTCATACCCCCCTCATTTTGTATCAACGCTTTTTGTATCCACAGCAATTTTCTTTCAACAAGCAAAATCCTGTATATTAGCAGAAAGATAATTCAATGACTCATGAAAATTTTATTGCCAGTAAAACATGTTCTCTGTTCTCTCATCCACCCGCCAACAAAAGATAGACTCATCATTTGTCATGGTTTAGAAGGAGAAAACTTAATATTTAAGGTTGTTTGGTTCCCAACTGTTTGCATTATTCAGTGTTGACAGGGTTCTCTTCACTACTAAAATGGCTTTCATCATTATATGATGATATATATCATTATATATTCTCATGATAATTTATACCTTTCTGCTGATTATCCTGGAAACACATATTCTATATTCTTATCTTATGAAGATAATATATACTGTGTGACCATTGTAACCATGCACAAAAGAGCAGTTAAACCAATGGGAACTGATTTCTAACTGTGCCTAAACCAATCAAACGGACAAACCTGGATTTGTATTCTCTTTTCAGATTTCCTCGGGACAGTGATACATTCTGGAAGTGGCAGTGGGGAGCTTGGAATCATCTTGTCTTTAAGCTCTTATCCTTGTATGGTTCATAGAGTGTAAAATGATCTGAAAACTATGTAGCAACTGGCAACTGCTTTAATTTAACCAGGAATTGGTAATTTTTGCATGAATTGCAGAAAACCTGAAAATTCTCATATGAACATTTTTGTTTAATTTTTCTGTCAACTTTCCATTTAGAACCTGATTATAAATCTCCAATTAGAAACTGATTCTAATTGCCATCTAATGGCTTACTACCATTTCTCCATTCTATCATTATATCAAACTGGCTTTATCAGCAAAAGAGATCTGCTGGCTTTCTTTCTTGATTTCCTACCTGTTGTGATGCTCTGATCTTGAGCTTGGAAGAAGAGGTCCTTGAATATCAACCAACTATCTGGGACCCCTTTACCTTCTAGTACCCTGTTCCATGGGATCTTTCACCCAGCAATTGCTTGAAAAGGCCCTGCTGAAGTCCAGTGCCGCAATCCTTCTTGGTATTCTGTTCCTACTGCACAAGATCTTAAACTCCACCATCTCACGGTCGCTGCAGCGAAGGCTGCCCTCAACCTTCACTGCTTCAACCAGACCCTCCTTTTTGGTGACTATAAGATCCAGCAGCGTTCCTCTCCTAGTTGGCATATCCACCATTTGCACCAAGAAGTTGTCACTGATGCCCTGGAGGAACTTCCTAGACTGTGGCTGGCTGGCTGTACAAGCCTTGCAGCAAATATCTCAGTAGGCCAACGACTTCCTGGGGTGTATCAGAAGAGATGTGACTAGTAGGTCAAGAGAGGTTCTCCTCACCCTCTACTCTGCCCTGGTGGGCTACATCTGGAATATTGTGTCCAATTCTGGGCCCCTCAGCTCAAGAGAGACAGGGAACTGCTTGAGAGAGTCCAGCACAGAGCCACAGAGATGATGAAGGAAGGGGAACATCTCCCTTGTGAGGAAAGGCTGAAGGAGCTGGGTCTTTTTAGCTTGGAGAAGAGGAGGCTGAGGAGTGAGCTCATTCTATAAAGGGTGAATGTCAGGAGGACGGAGCTAGGCTCTTCTCAGTGATGTCCAATGACAGGACAAGGGCCAATGGATGCAAGATGGAACATAGGAGGTTCCACAAGAACATCAGGAAAAAATTTTTTCCCTGTGAGGATGACAGAGCCCTGGCACAGGCTGCCCAGGGAGGTTGTGGAGTCTCCTTCTCTGGAGACATTCAAAACCCGCCTGGACGCGTTCCTGTGTGACCTACTGTAGGTGATCCTGCTCGGGCAGGGGGGCTGGACTAGATGATCTTTTGAGGTCCCTTCCAACTCCTAACATTCTCTGATCTTGTGATTCTGTGATTTTCAGTAACTCAATATTTCATGTAGTTAGGCCCTGTATCACCATAATTAGATTATTCAGGATTGTAAGTCTTTGTGAAGTGTATACTAAAGTATTTCTTGGCCTAGAAAGGTCTCAACAGCTTAAGCAGTTTTTAAAGTATATACAGAATTCTTTTTCTACACAGTTTTCCTGCTGTTTGCTCTAAAATTTTCTACTTTGCACTGAAGTTGGATTTGAGGCAGAAAGCATTGTATTTTGTGACGACTTCTGAGATTCATCTATGTCACTGTACCGCTTGGAAGAAAAATGACAGAAGGATGTCACCTTAAGCTCTTTAATTAAATTTGGAAAATTACAGGAAAAATCTTTCATGAATTTGTGCTGGGAAATATATAGATACTGTATTTCTCTACACGAATCTCCTATGATGCATTTATCTCTTTTGGACATATAGACAAATTGAATATTCTGTCTATGCATGACTTCTTCAGTTTCTGTTGGTGAAGAGGTTTCCATAACAAAGATTTAGTAAATAATGCTTGATATACTTATTTATAAGATAAAATTCTTCAGTAAAATAATAAAGTTTTATAAAGTCATGGCATATGCAGTATCTGCACTATAAAAATGTGAGCAAGCCTACTTCTACCAGGACAAGTCACTGGTTTTGCCAGACAGAGTAGCCTTAACAGGATCTTTACAATATCCACCTCTAAACAGTGATGAAGCTGGAAGTAAATGCCAGTAAATGGAATTTATCTGCATTTAATCTGGCCAGTATACAGGTTAGCTTGTTGTGATATACATCACAGAGTGACCTTTTGGTCACTTTATCTACATTTTGATTTACTTCTACAAATTTGGCTCTATCCTAACATGATTTTTACCAGCTACTTAATCATATGGGAGTATAAACTGCCATTATAATCAAAACATTGCCAAATGCTGATTGCTGCCCTTTCTGTAAAATGTGTTGCATTCTGCATTTTACTTGCTAGTCTTATTCCACAATCATGCAGAATAGCTAGTGGGTTTGCCACAAGTCCACTCTTTCTTGAAGCAAAGTCTCTCTCTTGTGGCTGTGGAATTTGTCCTAAATTTTCAATTCCAATTATGCTTAGTATGTGGAGTTTGTTTTTTGGGTATTTTTTTGTTATCCATTCATATTTCCTAAAAGTGGTAGCACCTTGGAATAATATGAGGAATATCCAAACAGATGAAACAAACTGATGTATTTCTAGGTTTGTTTTTTAAGTCATTCCACTGTAATTATCTACTCAAACAGATGATGCAGTGATAAGGTTGCATCTGGAGCGTTAATGGCTGAACTTGCTTGGGGCAGTAACAGCAGTTATTTTCTCTTAAGAGTTAGCTATGGAAAACTTACCTGTAAGAGACAAATGATTTAATTTTTTAGTAAGGCTTTTAAAGCAATCATGTATGTTACAACAAAACATTTAATTCTAAAACTTTCAACTTGGTGGTCAACTCACGAAGAAATGTACCATTTCACAGAGAAAAAAATAGTTGTTTTTTCAGAAGGGTCATTTATGTTGTAAGTAACAGGTTTTAGCAGTGGGAATGAACATCATTCGGAAGAACAAGGAAGCAAAAAGCTGTACAGAAGGTAGAAAATAAGGAATACTTTTATGAGTGAAGAAAAGGTGCTCTTGTAATTTCTAAATGTTTTTCCTGTGACTGTGGCTGATATTGTCCTGATTTCCTAGATGAGTTTTGTTCACTGACACAGCTAAGCAGGTGATGTCTGCGGCATTCAGGTAAGTGGGAGATGTCAGTAACAGCAGGTGAAAAGAATTTGAGGAAATAATGGGGATCATGGTACTGCATGCCTGGGACACCGTGGGATATCTTCTCCAGATACCCAGTCTCGATGTGGCAGTACCAGCTCGAATGGCTGATGGTGGAAAGGAGCTAAAATACTTTAAACCAGAAGTTAAATACTTTAAATCGGATGAACTACTCCAAATATGGCAGCCTGTGTTCAAAACCTCTTTTTGTAGATGTGACCCAGCTCCTAAAACAAGGAATATTGGAAGAATGCAGAAACAGAGGTAAATGTTTTTGGCAAGATTCTTGCCTGACTGCAAAGGACAGGGATGAGGTCTGGTAGTTATCTAAATGTATAATCTTTTTGTCTAGAAGTGCTAACTGAAGTCCTGGAACAGGAGGCCATAACTACTGAGTTGTCTATCACGGTAAGCGGTTTAGCACTAAGTTTTTTCATTGTGTTAACTGCTATATTAACAGTTGCATTTTTGCTCAATCTGGCAGACATTAAGCCTTTTCCAGAGGCAAAGGATGTAGATACAGTAAAAAATACAATGAAGGTAATCTGGCATCTCTAGTAAGAAGTGATTATGACTGTACTGTCCAAATTAAAACAGGTATAGCTCCATTTGCCCATACCATACCACCACAGGAAGAATACATCTCTTTTCAGCATCTGAATTTGAGTGAAAGTCATTGCACTTAGATTATCCTGGGTTAGCATTGTTAACAAAATCTTTAGGCAATAGATGAATGTTTCCAGGAAATCTAATATGGGTGAAATGAAATCAATAAAATTGTCTCAAATAAACAAAGACTTTTGAGGAACTAAAGCACTTAGAAGTAAGATTGATGATCATAGTAGCTGCAACAATTACTCTCTCTAAATCCAGTTGCTGATTTTAAAGTCAGTATCATAAACTGTTTCAAACACTCTTATCCTCATGCAAAGCTATGTGAGAGATATTAAGAGTACGACCCAAGATTTTTAATACCATCAGATGATGGTATTAAAAATAATCCTCTGAAGTTCCTTTCTTAGAGCAGAGATAGGGGAAACCAATTTAAATGTGTTCTGTAGGAAGCTCTTTCTAATGATTGGTTGATTTAGTCAATGAGTGAAGCTTAAATAAGTGCAAAATTTCCTCTGGATCTGAACTGTGCTGTTAACAGTAAATGCCTGAATTCATAAAATTGAAATTTTATCTTCTCCAAAATATAACAAACTCAGCAGTGTGATCAACAAGATAGCGTAGCAAGTACCAAGGCAATAACCACTTTTAGACTTTTTTCGTTGTTTTCTAAGCATTATCTGCTTAAGAGTTACGTGTCAATGAGTAAATTCTAAAGAAAACGTCATGCTATGATATGCATCATTAACACCTACTCCCTAAAAACGTGTGATCTCAGAGCACTAAAGAGGTCTGTACCACTGTTTAGGTCTGTTTTTAAAAGAATCTGAATTGGAGAGTGTGATGTGTTACGATTATATGCCTCTTACCCTGGGGAATAAAATGCAGCTGGGAGTTATTTCTTCCATTTGATGGAAAACAAATATCAATGAATAGGACAGAGCCTCTGACAAATTGATTCCATTTAGCTAGCCTAACACAAATAGCATTTTAGCAGAGTGTTACATTAATAATCTCTCCTTTTAGCCTCCCTGTTTCCTGTAGAGACAGGTGCCACTGTTTTCCTGCTACTTTAAACAAGCGTAATTAAGAAATAGTTCTACGGTCTGAATTTATGAGCCAGATTCTCATCTTTCTTTCTAGGCTGAATCTACTAAGTTGCTAAGTTTTTTTTTTCCTCTTTAAATAAGATCAGGATGTGTCTCAACCTTGATAAAACTGCACAGTGATGAAAGCAAAAAATTCCGATCTGTTTCCAGTTCACTTTTCAGTAAAAAGCCTCCTAATAACTTGACAATTTTGACTATCTAGGCATCTATTTGAATAAATGAACATCACTTGCAAATCATGGGTCTGATTTGACAGGAGGGATATGAAGACTTGTGACTGGACTGTAATAGAGAAGGCTATTCACAGTATTATTACAAATCATTCTGCTGCCTCACCTCTATTATACTGCCTTTGTTGGGTCTGCATATATAACTAGATAACTAAGGAAAACACAGCTATTGTGGCAGAGGAGATTTTACTGAATCATTCTTCATCATGTCCATTCCAACTGCAGCATGAGCGATGTTGGGCGGCACACATGATCTGCATGGTAATCCCAGCAGACATTCCTGTGCAGGCATGTGGACTCGGCTTCTCTTCTGAGAGGCAAGGTGCTGTTCTGTTTTACCAGCCTCAGGGAGATGTTTTGTTCTGTATCCAGTTTACAATATAAGCAAATCCCAAAAGATTCAGAACTGGATTGGGATCCTTCTTGCAAATTTCTTCTTAACTGGAATGTAACATTTTTACTGGCCTGCGGGAACTAGTAGAACGGGTGGAAGGGCAGGATGTTACAGAATCACACAGAATCACAGAATGTTAGGGGCTGGAAGGGACCTCAAAAGATCATCTAGTCCAGCCCCCTGCCAGAGCAGGATCACCTACAGTAGGTCACACAGAAGCGCGTCCAGGCGGGTTTTGAATGTCTCCAGAGAAGGAGACTCCACAACCTCCCTGGGCAGCCTGTGCCAGGGCTCTGTCACCCTCACAGTGAAAAAATTTTTCCTAATATTTTTGCGGAACCTTATATGTTCCAGCTTGTACCCATTGCCCCTTGTCCTGTCATTGGACGTCACCAAAAAGAGCCTGGCTCCCTCCTCCCGACACTCCCCCTTGACATATTTATAAACACTAATGAGGTCACCCCTAAGCCTCCTCTTCTCCAAGCTCAGGAGAAAGCAAGAGGAAGTAACCTAAAACTTCATAGCAGCTAGGATAGATGAAAGTTAAAGGTGTGAGCTGGTGAGAGAAGCAGAATAGAAAAGCTGGATGGTGCCTGTCACAGAGCTGTGTGAAAAATTTATTTTTCATTTTAAAACAAAAGAAAGAAATTAGAAATGCTGTTAGAGGTGAAAAGTCAAGTACATCAAAGCTAGGAATTACCAGTATTTGAGGCAAGTAATCGTGTAGGTAAGTAATCATGAAGATTATAACGCATGTACACAAGGGAGCCAATTAGGTTTGCTTAAGCGACTTTGCATTGCTTTTTTTTTTTTTCCCCTAAGAGCAGAGTATTGGATTTTGCAACCTTAAGTATCTTTAAATGTAGGCAACCTCAACTAATATTACTGTAATGCTTAGTCTTGGCATACTACTAAGATTCTCATTCTCAGTGATATGTTACACCAATGACTTCTACAGGTGAAGTTTTGTAAAAGAAGTGTTTCCTTTTATCAGCTTAAAATTTGCTGCCTTTCACTGTCTTTTCATACCCCTTTGTTCTTATGAAGAATGCCACGCAGGAGCTGCTAGATATATGTTTTCTGTTCCAAATATGCTTTTATATGCATCTGTCTTATTTTGATTCTAAACAGCTTCAACTCTCTGTTTCTCATGTGGTTTTATGAGCTGACATCCCTAAGCAGATAAATAGCTCTTTTTACAGTCTCTGAGCCTTTCCAGGAAACATAAAATTAAGTTCAAGAGAGAAAATTGATGTACTGGTCAGGATGTCACAGGAAAAAAACCCAACATGATGGATCTAAGAAAGGGAAAAAGACAGCTGGAAGAAAAGGCAGTACGATTTTCTGTGTTTCTGTAAAAGGAGAAAAAAGGCATGGTCTATAATGGAAAAAGGTAACAGAACCATATCAGGGAATATTAAATATTTATCTACATAAATACTGTGTTTTCTTCATCTCCAGAGTTCTCAGTGCATGTCCACATACTTCTGTTCTTCCACCTGCTTTTGCCACTATATCATACAGGTAATTTTTAACTAGGTGACAGTCACATTTATGGCAGGAGTTCATGCTGACACAATCTTGCAGGGCTTCTAAATTCCTATGTCCCGGATGGCTTCAGCTATTGCAGTTTTTGGTGTGTAGAAGAGGTATTAACAAAAGTGCAGCCAACAATTTGAGCTCTTCAGACGTTGTGAGACTGTTTCTGGAGTGTTGTGTTCATTTTTGGCTCCACATTACAAGAAAGATATTGACACAGTGGAAGGAGTCTACTGAAGGACCTCCAGAATGGTCACGGAGCTGGAGCAAGTGGAGTACAGGGAAAAGCTGAGGAAACTGGGTTTGTTCAGTCTCAGGGGGAGGAGGTTGAGGTGAGACGTTGTTGCAGCTTACATTTACCAAATGGGGAAGATGGAGCCAGACTTGTCCTGGAGATGCAAAGTGGTAGGAGAAGAGTCAGAATTTGCAACATAGGAAATTCTGATTACATGGGAGGCAAATATTCACTGTGGGGACAATTACATACTGGAATAGATTGTCTAGTAAGCTTGTGGTATCTGTGTCCTGGGAGATAATCAAATCCTGACTTGATGATGCCCTTAGCAACCTGACTTAATTTGCAGTGCTTTGAGCAGAGCTTGAACTAGAGACCTCCCCACATCCTTTTCAAACTCAACCGTTCAACGAGTTTATGTTGGATGAAATAGGTAGACTCTAGGGCTCGAGAAAAAAAATATTTTGGTTTCATAAGATTTACACTAACAAATTGAAGCTGCTTGTCTACTAAGTTACTAATATCTACTTAAAATAGAATGGAATATGTGCAATCAAGCACAATATAGAGTAATTTATTTTGTCATAGAAACTTTTAAAACGTTTTCCAGGAACAAACTATAAATGTTTGTAGCGTTTTATAAGGTTCCTTTTCTCAGTGAACATTTTATATATTAAGACTTTCAGTATCATCTAAAGATGTAATTTATGCTGTATAGTTGTCGTTCTAGTACATTTTAAGGACAGAATAATTTTCTATTAATCCCAAATGTAACAAATAAATAATTTTTATGATATCCTGACAAAGGTATTTTGCCTATTACCTACTTTTTGTAAGTGTAATCTTGTATGTCTCTGGTGATTTGTTTCTGTTGAATCACACAGTATGTTCCCTAAGTACACAATAAAAATAACACAATCACGATGTTATCTGTTCTGTTACAAAGTACATGACAATATTGTGTTTATGGTTATATACAGCCTCAAGGACATCATACCAGTGCCAAACAAGTAAGTTGTTTTCAATTAAGGACATCATCTCAGTGCTCAGTAAACACACAAGATTGTTTATGTGTGAGCTTGGTGTTGTTAGAAAATGCGTATTAGGAGTCCAGTTCAGCTTGTGTTTGGACCTAACTAAAAGCAACAAAGATCAAGCATAATAATAAAAAAATGATGCCTGTAATAAGCCTGTGTTGTAGATGATTTTGATAGTTCATTTCGTATTGTTGATAATGTATGGATACTCCTAATGATTCCATTAGAGTTTAAATAACAGAATTCAGCAAGAATATATTTCTACTGAGCAATAGAAACATAATTTCTCTGGAACTGCAGCTGCTGTAGTTGAAGATTAGGCTCTTACTGTCCCTTAGGGAGATTACTGTCTCTGCCAGCTGACTTAGTTTTTATACGGCCAGCGATTTATTAGATTGCTTTGCTCTTAAGTGTGATAATAGGCCTTATGCTTAGCAAGGTTTAGAGACTTCCAGTGCATTAATATTTTATGGCAATGACAGTCAAGACACATTTTGTTTACCTAACAAGACAAGCCAAGCTACAGCTGATGTGCGTTGGAGATTAGATTTAACTGGTGGGAAATCTGCCAATTATGTCTTTAATGCTTTGCAATGACTTTTTTAATCGTAATCCAATCATTTATATATTTGATGCATCAACATTTTGTTCTAAACAGTGCTATTTTGTGTGACCCGAGAATTTATAGGCAACCTCTTCTTCGCAGCCGTGCTCCTCAGTTCTTTGATATTGACATATTTCCTTTGGGTAGTATTAGATCAGCTATAACAATATTTTGAGGCCAAAACAGCCTCCAGTCAGGATGCTATAACACAGAATCACAGAATCACAGAATGT
>NW_009699426.1:0-7774 GCF_000703405.1 Apaloderma vittatum
AAGTCCTTTTCTTCAGGGCTCACCATTTACAAATGTGTCCTGGATACAAAAGATAAATTTCAGCAAGTGACAGTAATGTTGTGTCCAGCTCTGCCTTACCCAAAGTGAACTGGATTTGAAAGAGGAACAAAACAGAGTCCAAGCCCTCAGAAAAGCCTTCAAAAAAAAACAACAGCTGTAAGGTCATGCAAATGGAAGGCAGAGGAGGAGGAGAGTAGAAGGTGTTTTGAAAGGGGACCAGAAAATCTTGTATCGACATGGAGCCCCAATTCAGCAGGGAACACCCTAACAGGCAGATGTGACAGCACAGACAGGAGATCAAACAGAATGAGATATCTCCTTCAAACTTCAAGGAATTGTGATTATGGCTTAGCTCCTACACAGCTATGGCCTGGAAATAAAGGGTAATGAAGGGTATCTTCATGTTTCAAATGGATGAGGGATGTCTCAGAGAGGTCTGTGGCCTTTGGCAAGCCCAAATGAGGGGAAGTTAATCAGCCGAGCCTAGAGATGCGGTCGGAAATCAGGCTGTTCTTCCCACACACCACATACGACCACTAAAACCCTCTCAATCCTCATGGGAACCCTGTGCCATGAACTAAGAAAGAGGAGGATACTCTAAAGCGATCTTGTGCAGGTTTTTTAAATGGAGGAGACAACACAAACCAGTTTCCACAGCCCGGTGGGATATGACTTCATAACAACATAACATGAGCAAAAGCAAACAGCATCATGTACAGATTTGTTCTTCAGACTTAAACGTCTTCCTAAGATGGCTTCTGTACGTGCTTTTAGTGGAAGATCATTCTTTGCCGTGTGACCACAGTCAGGATTAACGTTTCCACTCCACTGAATTTGACAGTCGAGAGAAGATGAAAGTCAGCAGTCCAAGAAAGCAGACAGACAAAAGCCAGACAGCTCAATAAGAACAAGCAAAAAAGTTTTAGTATGTTGTCACTCCAGTTCTACTGGTGAGGTTCTCAGCAGCATTTCAGAGCTCAGCCATGCCTGGAATTGCTATTAAATGTGAATATTTCAAAAGGGACTGTTTCCTACAGCTACAAGTAAAGCTGCATGGACCAGCTACAGTAGCAAGCTTGGTCAAGATCCAAAGTCGTAGAATCACAGAATCACAGAATACTTTCAGTTGGAAGAGACCTTCAAGATCAAGTCCAGCCTTTGTCCTAGTCCTATCAACAACATTAAAACAAGTCCCTCAGCACATCTGCCCATCTCTTAAACACCTCCTGGGATGGCAACTCAACCACCCCTCCGGGCAGCTTGTTCCAATGCCTAACAACCCTCTCAGTAAAGGAATTCTTCCTAATATCCAACCTGTGCGCCTGTGGGTTGAGCGATGACTGAAAAGCCCAGTATATGTTTCCTCCAATGGCCCAGTGTGCCCAGTAACTGCTGTAATTCTGTTCTATTGCGTGAGGTTTTCCCTTTTCCTATGGCAGACAAAGTATCACTGGTTACTGCCACTGCACCAGCTATCCATGAGGCTCCTAAAAATTTGATCTCCTCTCTGGGACCTTGGCGTTTGGAGGGTAGAACATCCAGGCCATTTTTAGTTAGCACATCACAGACGACCTTAGCTGATTGTCCTACTTGTTCTTTGTTGTCTCCACTAATTAAGATATCAACTCTGTATTGATAAATAGAGACGCCTGTTGCTCATTTAAAACACTAATCTGGGCTCCTGTATCAATTAAAAATTCCAAACTAACTCGCCATGGGCCCACAGGGATGTGTATGTAGGCATCTTTATCAGCAGATCATGGATCTGCTGGAGCAGGTCCAGAGGAGGGCCACGAAGATTATTAGAGGGCTGGAGAACCTTTGCGATGAGGACAGGCTGAGAGAGCTGGGATTATTCAGCTTGGAGAAGAGAAGGCTCCATAGAGACCTAATAGCAGCCTCCCAGTACATGAAAGGGGCCACCAGGAAAGCTGGAGAAGGGCTTTTACAGGGGCCTGGAGTGACAGGACAAGGGGCAATGGCCTGACACTGCAAGGAGGTAGATTTAGATTAATATAAGGAACAAATTCTTCACCATGAGAGTGGTGAAGCACTGGAACAGGTTCCTTGCTAAGGAGGTTGTGGATGCCCCATCCCTGGAAGTGTTCAAGGTCAGGTTGGACGGGGCTTTGAGCAACTTGGTCTAGTGGGACAGAGGTGTCCCTGCCCACAGCAGGGGGTTAAAACTAGATGATCTTCAAGGTCCCTTCCAACCTCAATCATTCTATGATTCTATCAAATCTGCCTGACAACTGCTGTGAGGGGAGGTATCCCAGACTAGGGGGAATGCTCCTGTCACAGCTCCCACATGCAAAGGTTCAACTAACTACCACATCCCAACCCAAAATGCAAAAATGCAGATTAAGCCATTGTGAGATTAAGGATGAGTACTCCTACCATAATGCCCAGGTGATGAGGTTGGACCACGTGGGCAACAGCCACAGCAGTACCCAAGATGAACCAAAGCATATTTGCACATAATGACCCAGAGAAGGGCCACGAGGATGGTCAGAGGGCTGGAGCACCTCTCCTGTGCAGACAGACTGAGAGAGTTGGGGCTGTTCAGTTTGCAGAAAAGAAGGCTCCAAGGAGACCTTATTGTGGCTTTCAATATCTCAAGGGGGCTACAAGAAAGCTGGGGAGGGGCTTTTTAGGATGTCAGGTAGGACTAGAGGGAATGGATTGAAGCCAGAGATGGATCGGTTCAGATGGGATGTGAGGAAGAAGTTCTTCCCCATGAGGGTGGTGAGACCCTGGCACAGGTTGCCCAGAGAGGGGGTGGAAGCCCCCTCCCTGGAAGTTTTTAAAGCCAGGCTGGATGGGGCTCTGGGCAGCCTGATCTAGTGGGGGATGTCCCTGCCCATGGCAGGGGGTGGGGTTTGAACTAGATGATCTTGAAGGTCCCTTCCAACCCTGACAACTCTATGATTCTGTGACACGAGTCCCAGAACAACAGCATTTCTCCTGCTTTTGGTCACTGAAGCTTAGAGTCATAGCTTCCAGTTCGCTTTCCCAGACACCCTTGAGGCCCATGAATTACTTTGGACAAAGAGTCAAGACAAACAAGGCTGTTGCCCAGACATCTCTAGGGAGTACACAGGGACGACCAGGCAATGATCAGAGGCCTGCAAACCAGACATCTGTTCAGAAAGGGAAAAATCCACAGCTTTAGGCCTCTCACAGGAGTTGGGTTCTTTCCTCCTCTATATAAATTTACGTTATGACCAACCATGTGGCACCATTGGCCAAGCTGTGATATGTAGGTGGGAAATTAGAGAAACAAAATGACACCGTTGTGCACGGGGACAGTGTCTGAAGGGAAACATATGGGGTGGACAGTCCTTCCCAGCTCACACAGACACTGAGATGATGTCTGGGTGTCCAACTGCAGGTGGTGGCTTCAGTTGCATATCCAGCTCAGAGCATCTCCCTCAGCACCTCCAACCACCTCAACCCATCCCCTTCTTCCTTAGCTGAAGAAGACACGGAGAAAAGCGATGCCAGGTTCAACACATCGCAGAGGCTGAGCCAAATTAAACTCAGGGAGCCCAGGCGGCCGCTAGCCAAAAGGAAAGGAGTTCATAAAACAGCATTTTGCCACAGACATCAGGCAGAACAGCTGCCCTCATCCTCCACTGCCAAGAGCTGCTTCCCTCAAACCGAGTGCAGGGCTGGCAAGGAGCTACAGTATTTAACAAACGATTAAAGTTCTATGTAGTTTTTAAACACGCCTTGTCAGGCTGTGCGTGGTGAATGGCAAACGGAAGGGCTGCATTTCTAGGTCAGGAAAGGAGCTTCTTTGCAGGCTGAGAAGCAGCAAGGTTCCCCACGGCCAACAAGCAAAGGACCCACGTCCATCACAAACACAGAAGAGATCAAGCAGATCAGGGGCACCTTTTCAGCAACAGATTTTTTCAATGCTGCCACAGTGATGCTGTCAGCTTGGCAGCAGTGAAGACACATCAAAGCACCAGTGGGTGAACTTGCCCCTGAGAATTAGCTCACCATTAATAGCCCAGTTGTGTCCCATGGGCTAATCCAGCAAGAAGAGCACAAAGATCTCCACGGCCATCAGGCCAAGGGAGGAGACTCTCCCCTCTCTACTCTGCTCTGGTGAGACCCCACCTGCAGTTCTGCTTCCAGCTCTGGACTCTTCAGCACAAGAAATACACAGATGTGTTGGAATAAGTCCAGAGGCAGCCACAAAGACGATGAGGTGGTCGGACCACCTCTCCCATGAAGACAGGCTGAGAGAGTTGGGGTTGGAGAAGAAAAGGCTCCAGGGAGACCTCAGAGTGGTCTTCCAGTACTTAAAGGGGGCTACAGGAAAAATGGGGAGGGACTCTTTATCAGGGAGTGTACTGACAGGACAAGGGGTAATGGTTTCAAACTGCAAGAGGGTAAACTTAGATTAGATATTAGGAAGTAATCCTTTTTCTGTGGGGGTGGTGAGACACTGGACCACGTTGCCCAGATACGCTGTGGATTCCTCATCCCTGGAAGTGTTCAAGACCAGGCTGGATGAGACTTTGAGCAGCCTGATCTAGTGGGAGGTGTCCCTGCCTATGGCAGAGGGGTTGGAACTAGATGATCTTTAACATCTTTTCCAACTCAAACCGTTCTATGATTCTATGCTGATCTGAACCTGTAGATGCAACCATCCAGAAGCAGCTCTTACACAGTGGGTGGCTGTCCATTCCCAGCTTAGAGGAAGAAGTCTAAACAGCTCTGAAAATAGCTGAAATAGCTCTGCCTTGATCATAACCCCAATTACAAAACATCCAAGACGCTGGCTGAGGACATGTAAGAAAATGAGATTTTGCCAAGGAGTTTAAAAATTCCCTAACAGCAAGACCCACAACAGCACCAAACTCTTGCCAACTAAAAAATGAGAGAGCGGATACACTCTGGAACTCCAGAGACTCTTTTCCTAACTCTTTCATGTGCTCACTGATGTCTTTCCATAGGGGGAAATCCCTCCCAGTTTTCCATTTGATCAGCAGGATTAAGAAGCTCATACGATTACCTGCACTTTAGAAACAAAGTAGCCCTATAGGTTACTACCTCTGCTCAGGAACGAGACTCAGTGCCACCAGTAAAGCTATTATGTTATCTAAAGGTCTGCTGGGCGCATATATATATATTTAAAATATTTAAATTAAGATGAACTTGCTTTAAGCCAATAGATCTAGAGGGTTTTTTAGACAAACACAGGCTTGTATTTTATACCAAAGCTCAGTGTTTCCTCAGAACATCTGCAGCAAGTAACAGGACAACAAAAAGCCGCAGAAGGACTTAATCATAAAAGACAGAAAAGTCAAGGTTAGTTTCAACTAGGTTGTGACTTTTCAAAAGTTGGGATTTTGTCTGGTTTGTGCTCATTAGAGGGAGACACTGCTACAGAAAACATGGGAAAATTATAGATGGGTTTGGAGCACAGGGCTCTGCCAGCACTCTGCTCCTTGGCTGACGTTAGATACTTAGAATCACAGCGCTGCCAAATCTGATTTAACTGGGTGTGACAGAGTCAGAAAGCTCTTTGTCATCAAGATTAGTTATGACATAATAGAAAGTCTATCAGCTTTCAGTCCTGCAAATATTAACTTTCAAAAGCAATTTTGAAACACACTTTTTTTTTTATTTGACGGAGAAAATTGTTTATCCTTTCAATACCATGAGTCAGCTCCTCTGATTACAACCCAACTTTTTTTCCTCCCCTTGTTCTCTTATAATTAGATTACAAAACCAAAATTATTAGCGTATATTGCAAATAACCCATCAGCCTATAGATTCCCTTCCCCCCACCCCCACTCCGCTTTCACTGTATGTAATTATCTACTAATTTAGGCAGCAAACTCCCCTGGTTTGCTCTTAATTATCGCTACCCTATAGCAGCAGCAGAGATTACACAGCTGTTTGTGAATACAGTTCTTAGAAGAGAATTTGAGCTCTTTATCAGAGATGTCATCCATGCGAGTGGTTGTGAGAGAAAAGAGAAATTACGCCAAATACTCAGCCCAGTCAAGTCCAGCAGCCTCTACAGAGGAGGTCTGGGTAAACTGTAGATGAGCCAAGGAAGAGCATTTCAACTGTCTTTGGCTATGCAGGGAGAAAATTAGAAAGTCTAAAGCCCAGCTAGAAATTAATCTGGCTTCTGCTGTAAAAGTCAACAGGAAATAGTTCTACAAATACACAAAGAAAGGCCAGGGAGAGCCTCCATCCTCCATTAGAAGCACGAGGACTGAGCAGGACGAAAAGGCTGAGACGTTTATTGCCACCTTTGCCTCAGTCTTTAGTAATAGGACCAGTTGTATTCTGGGAATCCAGCCCCCTGAGCTAGAAGACAGAGACTAGGAGCAGAATAATCCCCCTGCAATCCAGAAAGAAATGGTCGGCGACCTGCTGCACCACATAGACGTCAAAGAAGTAAGAGCAAGGAAGCAGAGAGCTGGTGGAGGAGGAGGGCATTTCAGTGTAACAGTCCCCAGACTTAATTAATGAGAAAAGTCACTCCAGCCAAACAGCCAAACAGCCAATAAACCAATCAAGAGCTGCACCGACGGGATGAGCAACAACCAAGACAGCCTTGGTTTGTGTCGCACTTTGTGTACCAGCTACAGCAGCACCCTCCAAGTTTTCTTCTTGTTTGAGGTATTACGTAGGGAAGCAAAGAGACAAGATAAAAAAAGGCTTTGGGATGATACATGAAATTGAGACATCAATCCATCGACATATGAAAAATACTCATTCACCAGAAGAACCAGTTAAGGATGCCAGCGCTTATAATGAATCATCTGTTGCCTCCACCTTTTGTCAACAGAAGTGGTTCAAGGATTTCCATGGAACTGAAGTCTAAAGTCCTCTCTAGACTGAAAACAGCAGTCACCAAGGATAACTCCCATAATTCCAGTACTGTTTTATTCAGTATGTTTAACATGTTTAACAAAGTTCAACTCCACCAACAAGATGTAGCTGACTAAAAAACCATTCACTCCACTGAATCACAGAATCACTGAGACTGGAAAAGCCCTCTGAGACCATCAAGTGCAGCCCATGACCCAACACCACCACATGGGCCAGACCAGGGCACTAAGTGCCACATCCAGCCTCTCCTTAAACTCTTCCAGGGATGGTGACTCCACCACTTCCCTGGGCAGAGCATCCCAGTGCCTGAGCACCCTCTCCGTGAGGAAGGGCTGCCTGAGATCCAACCTGAACCTCCCCTGATGCAGTTTCAGGCCTCCAGCAGGTCGACACTCCCCCGTAATGTGGTGGCATCTATGAATTTACTAAGGGTAGACTCAATCCCCTCATCCATCCCTGGAAATCTTCAAGGTCAGGCTGGATGGGGCTCTGAGCAACCTGATCTAGTTGAAGATGTCCCTGCTTGCTGCAGGGGGATTGGACTAGATGAACTTTACAGGTCCCTTCCATCCCAAAATATTCTATGATTCTAAATTTTCAGGCTCCTTGCGCAAGCTCTTGTATTGTAACTTAAACTACTTACATATTTACATGGGTGCAACATACGGACAGTGGTTTTGGAGATGCAAAGATTTTTCCCCTATAATTGCAAAGTTGACATTGTTTTCAGGCCCAAGAAAGCCTTAACACATCTCTACCCTCCCAACTCCACAGTTGGCCCCAACTTCTTACTGCCAATTTGTTGTTGTTGTTCTGTTGCTATCGGAGTTAAAATTAAAGAAATCTTAACATGTAGTTTTCCTGGTTCAATTATAAGGGGCAGGGAAAG
>NW_009699426.1:7786-8778 GCF_000703405.1 Apaloderma vittatum
TTTCCTTATCGGGCACTGCAAGGGTATGGGATTATTTAAAAATATGCTGATATGCCAAATTTACTAATCCCTGAGAAATTAGTGTCCCTGACCACAGGCTGTTGTTTGCCAAGGGATGTCTTCCACTCGCTTTAGTAAACTGAACTTTCGTCAATAGATGATGTTACTTTTTTATCACAGAAATGCCCACAGCGTGACACTAGGCTTGTTAAAAGCACAGGGGAAGAAACAGACTGCTTAACGCCACTAGCAAAAGCTTAATGGGAAAGCACAGTTATTTTAAATCACTTTTTAATCATTTCTAGGTGTTTTCCTCCCAAATTGTAACCACTTACGGAGTAGCTGCACCTTGTTGACAAGCGGCAACGCCGGCAGACAGACGGTATTTTGCATTCTGCAGAAATGCTTTGATCCCAATGAGGGCTTCAGAATAATATTCACAAGGAACAGCACTGAAGTTGAGCCTTTTCACTGCCCCTTTGCAGGTTTTTTACTTCTTTCCATATTTATTTATTTAGTTAGTTCCTTTTCCAAAAATGAAGGATTTCTTAATTCTCTTTCCCAGCTGCTCTCGCAAAACAGAGCGAGCACATTGTTTTCTAACTCAAAAAACCAGAATTTTTTAAGACAAGATCCTTCCCAGCTGGCCAGCTTGAGCCAGAGCAGATCATCTCAGTCAATTATATTGCCCAGGAGACACCGACTGATGACATGAGTCAACCTGCAGAACCACCTCAAAACAGCAAACATTGATTCCAACCATCTTCAAAAGCAGAAATGCTCTCCCTCAACGACAGGCACCGTGCCATTGCCTCTCCTCTTCATTATCTTGGCTCTGCTTGATTTTATGAACCCTCCCTCCTTGCTATAGGTTGCACCTGGCTGGAAGATGAGGGTGGGAAGAGGAGTTGAGTTGGGAAGTCACCCAGAATTTCAAAGCTCCATCAGCACTTCAAATTTCAGAGGAAAACCATCATTTTAGGAAAGAGCGA
>NW_009699426.1:8809-10376 GCF_000703405.1 Apaloderma vittatum
TTCCCTTGGAATTAGTATAACAACAGATTTGCACAGTGCCACAGGGTTTCCTTGTCGTCACATTTGATGCTGGATCAGTACATTTGGGGGTTCTGGAGAACATTCCTGTGCCATCACTGCCTGTTTCCCTTCTCTCTGCTCTGTAGCTGCCAAGAAAATCCTTTTCCAAACCCACACGCAGCTCATCCTTGCGATCTACATCCCTCATAACACCCTCTCCAGCACTACTCTGCGCACAGTATCTCCTTCCTTACATACTGTGAGAGAAGAGGGGGAAAAAAAAAGAGCAAAGATCCCCACTACAGCTCCAGAAAATAACCCTGAATTTGCAGCGAGCAGCCTGGAGAGCTGCCACCCCATTCAGCTAAAAAAGATAAATAAATTCTGCCTTTTGGATGTCTAAATGCACACGTAACTCACACCAGCTTCTTCCTTGTTGCTTTAGGGGGAGGAAAAAAAAAAAAAAAAGAGGGACATCTGGATTTTCTGCAGAAACCTCGCTCAACGTACCAGCTGTAGAAGTGCTGGCTGTCATCCCAAACCAGCAGAGAAACCTGCCCGTGTGCGGAGGAGGTGTTTTTTAAACACACTAAAAAATCCAAAGCTGGCAAGAGGGAGAGGAAAGAAAAGTTTTAAAGGCCCAGGGGATACACACAATTCAAAATAAGCTGATGTGCCCTGAAAACCAGGGGCTGCAGCCATGAAGTCTGGTCTGGCAATGAGGGTGGTGAAACATTGGCATAGGTTGCCCAGAGAGATGGTAGATGCCCCATCCCTGGAAATCTTCCAGGTAAGGTTGGATGAGGCTCTGAACAACCTGATCTACTTGAAGATGTCCCTGCTCGCTGCAGGGGGGTTGGACTAGATGACCTTCAAAGGTCCCTTCCAACCCAAACCATTCCACAGTTCTATGATCTGATGTCACAGGACAGATTCATTGGCAGCTCGCTGCAAAAGTCAAGGTGGATGTACAACATGTCTTTGCCTTTAAGAAGACACCTGTGTTTGTTTATAGAGGCTGAGTTCCTGGAAATTCCAGGTCAAAAGAGAAAAATAATAATAAAATCAATCCCTCCACTTAATAAAAATATATATATATAAATAAATGAAGCTAAATCATCAACCCCATCATAACATCCCAACCTGGAATTGGGAGCTATTTGACGGAGAGAGGGCAAGGACAGTCTCATCTTTCCCCTGTCTCACTGGAGCTGTGAAAGTGGACATTGATTAGGCTGGAAAAGAGGCGATGGTGGCAGCAACCAGCAAACTCATGGTGCCACAGGAGGGTAAGAAGTGGGAATAACATTGAATTTCCATCGCTCATGCGTTTTCAGGTGCCAGTGCTCGGTGCAAACACCTGCACAGCACGAGAAAGCTCTCATCAATCCCTTAATAGGCGGTGGAGATTAAGCTCATTTTTAAAGCTGACAAACACCCAGGTGCTGTCCTTAGCAATAGCTACTGCAGTAACTATAATTTCATTTCCCTCTATTCCCTTACATAGAAAAAAAATAAATAAAATAAAATCTTCCGAGGAGCATCCCCAAAACAGAAGAAACCTCTT
>NW_009699426.1:10407-29767 GCF_000703405.1 Apaloderma vittatum
GTGGCGGGCCCCTCCCGCGGCCCGACGTCACCGCTCACGTCGGAGCATGGGAAGCTCTCCTAGTCGCACGCCCTGCTCTGCCAAACCCAAAAACACGTTGCCAAGGTGGGAGAACACCTTCCTACTTCTTCAGGGAAGACCGGGGAATTTGCGCAGATCCTGGCTCCCTTGGAGGCGGCGCTCCTCAAGAAAGGCAGCTGAGGAAGCTCAGAGAGGCAACGCTCTTCAATCTCTTTCAACGCTGAAAAGATTAGGACGAGGGCCCAGCAAACCAGCAATCCCAAAACACCACATCAACATGTCTTTGCCCACGGCTGTCACTTTGAAGAGAGCTTGCTACAAAAACAACGCGGCGTTTATCTTGCTCGCTTGCGGGAAGCATTGAGATGCAGGGAAAAAGCAGCAAGATGGGAGCTGCAGGCTTTGTGGAGGCGAAGCCAGCTCTGCTTATCCAGCAGGGACCACCACACGAGAGAAATTTGGCCAGAAACCACCCCAGTGCTGAAACGTTGGCCAAGAAACTGGTTTGAGAAAACACAAAATATGCTAGCAGCCTGGCAAACGCTGCCCAATGCTCCAAGGTGGGTGGTGTAAATGTATGCTAAACTTCAGGACATCCAGATGAAGGTAGGTACCAGATTAACCCACCATCCAGGGAGAAGCTCTTTTGAGTCACTGCACCATTCACATCACATACTGACAGCCAGGATGGCCACATGGGGACCACAGAAATACAGAATCATTCAGGTTGAAAAAGACCTCTAAGCTCAGCAAGTCCAGGCGTTAACCCAGCAATGTCAGGTCCACCCCTAAATCATGTCCATAAGTATCTCCTGTCCTATTGCTTGTTACTGAGGAGAAGAGGCTGAGCCCCACCTCATTACGATCTCCTGAAAGGTAGTTGTAGAGAATGATACAGCATCCCCTCAGCCTCTTTTTCTCCAGTTCCCTCAGCCACTCCTCTTAAGACTTGCTCTCTAGACCTTCCACCAGCTTCATTGCCCCTCTCTGGATGTGGCTCCTCTTCCCCTCCATACACAGCTGACCGCATCCTGCAGAGCAACACCACAGCCAAGAACCACATATGGGACAAGGATATGGAGCAGCAAGCTAGGAGAGGATGAAAAGCAACCCAAGTCCACCAGCAGGATCATATCTTTACCTTTGAGCCCTTGTTAGGTGCCCTTGGACAAACATCACCATCTCACAGTATCCATATGGAAAACAGCATCTGTGGCGTCCAATGGCAAAACATGCAAAGATCAGAAGGATGGGGATGAGGAGAAAATGCAACAAGATCTAGCTGTGAATCTGGGCCCAATAGGGGCATCAACACATGGACGTTTCCTCTCCATTTGCTTTAGCAAATAAAGGTATCTTTTATATACAGGTGTGGGCATGCTTATGGATTTTTATGCACAGATAAATGTATTTTTTTCCAGCCACTGTGTCTCTACCTGAAAGCACCGCTGACCGGTCAGACATAAGAAGACAGAAAACCACTTGGTCACACACAACAAGTTTGAGCACTGAAGCTGATGCTCGCTTCTCCCACCCAAACACGAACTCAGGCGCAAGCTTAGCCTCAGTCAACCTCTTAGTTGCACCACCTGAATGGCTGAAGCGTGGGTCAGGCCAGTTGAACAACATCCCCAGGGAAGACTTGCTGGTGTACTTGGCATGGAGTGACCTCTCCGGACCTCAGGAGCCTCAGGCAAACATTTGGCCACGTGGATGAAGCAGGCTGGGGCCAGTGAGCGTGCTGTGCTAGCACCCTGTACAGCCCTTCCAGCAACAGTGTCTTCGCCGGTGCTCGCTTGGCGCAGATCCAAGAGGATCTGGGGAGAACAAAGGAGGTGAAAACAACTCTGCTACCTGGACTTTAAGGACACGAGGAGGTAAAACCCAGCAAATTTGAACGGGAATAGACACAGCCTTTCTGCTGCAAGAGATGTCCTCCTGTAGCTTCTCTAAACAGCAAGGCTTTCAAGAGCACCCCACATCCAACCTGCAGCTGGGGTGACCCTCCCCAAGTGGTTGCCACCCACTTTCTTCATTGTGCAGAATGTCCACGGGCAGAGGACCAGACCCACGGTACACACAGAGTGGGGAGAAGGTGATCAGCAAGTGTCCAAGAGCACAAATACACCAGAGAAACAGTTATGAAGTTGGACAGATCAACAAATCAACGGGGGCCAAGATGTCAACGCACCCAGGGACCATGATGAGATAAATATCTTGACCCTGGCTTGGCTGACACCATCAGCACATCTCTCAAAGCACAAAGGGACTGTCACATTCACCACGTTTGGAGTTCTTTGTAATTCACGCCACCGTGTAATTCACGCCATCCTGCACCGGGCTCGTTGGCTCCAGGTCCTGTGAGAGTATGACGGGGCAGAAATACAGAGATGCCACGGCAGTTATTTCCCCCCTCACTGCTAAAATCATCTGCCCCACCATCCAGTCAATTAGAGCTTTCTAAGCCATCAGTCTAGGCAGCTCCCAGAGGCCAAATTCCCATGAAACCAGTCCTCTCTGCGACACGAAAGAATCTGCACGTCAAAGAAAGAGATGAAAAGAGAAACCTATAAAGCTGAGAAGATGCCTTCAGCAGAGTTTGGTTTAAGACACGACTAGCTCATACTGAAAGCCAAATCCTCTAATTTTCAGCTCAGATCCTTGCAGGAGAACAATTTATTATATCTCTCGCCAGCCAAACGTGGTGCTGGGGGCACTATTCAGGACAGCAGTAACACCACTAATGCTTTTTACACAACATTGCCACAAGAAGATCCAGGACCAATGAGCGCTGATATTTAGGGAAACATCACCCATATCAAAAGGGGCACCTGTCCCACTGATTCAGCACCGGTACAGCCACAGGTAAAATGAAAATTACACAAAGCTCTGCTCTCTTCCCATGTACACAAGCCTTGCAGGTGATGAATCGAAGCTGCTCTCGCAAAGGACACCACGGAGGAGTTGTGTAAACCCACAGTAACTCCCTACTTCTCCAAGCGGAGGGAAACCAGATGGGAGGGAAACCAAAAGAATATCCCCAGGAAAAAAACAAGGGAGCATAGCTTTGGCTGTCCTGCCCAAGAACAGAGCAGCTGCTCATGAATTTGCTGCTGGAGCAGTCAGCAAGTCAACTGGGAGTGGAACAGTAAGCATACAAGCGATGCTGCACATCCCATCAGCAGGGCATGGGAACAGCACCCCCCTGCCTGACTTCCACACTGCACAGGAGAGCAGCCAGGCTCTACTCACCCTGGCAACAGTTTCTAAGATTAATTAATAAGAAAGATCCCCTCTCAGCCTTCTTTGTTTAGTCTTGAAAATAGAAGGCTGAGAGGGGATCTTCTTAATGTATGTAAATATCTGAGGAGTGGGTGTCAAGAAGAAGGGGCTGGCCTCTTCTCAGTGGTGCCCAGTAACAGGACCAGGAATAATGGGTATAAGCTAGAGCATAGGAAGTTCCACCTAAACATGAGGAGAAATTTCTTCACTCTGAGGGTGACAAAGTCCTGGCCCAGGCTGCCCAGGGAGGAGTCTCCTTCCTTGGAGACATTCAAAACCCACCTGGACACGTTCCTGTGTGACCTGCTCTGGGTGATCCTGCTCTGGCAGGGGGGCTGGACTAGATGATCTTTCGAGGTCCCTTCCAACCCCTGACATTCTGTGATTCTGTGATAATTGGTTGCAAGATACCTGCAAAAAATAACAAATTAAAACCTGCAATGGGAAAGGGGAATCACTTACTAAACTGTCCTATCTTCCTAAAGATCATGAACCTGTCGTGGGAGGAAGACTCTGGCCACAATCCAGGTAATAATTTCAGTTTATGTCAAATTTGAGAGAACGTGGAGAGTCTTGCTGAATCAAGATCTTCACATTTCTCACTAGCAAATCGTTTCTCTCTCACACCTGCTTCCACGTATGTACACACACCCCTACGTTGCAAGAACTTCAATTTTTAGCTTTTATTCTACAAACTCTCCTTCTAGAAACAATACCTCTTGTCTACAAAGGCGTCCAGCTCACCTGCAAGGAAAAAGTCACGATGCAACCCCAAAAGGCATCAGACAGTGCAAGACAAACATTAGCCTGGAAAATTCCAGATCCCTTACTGTATCCATCTACTTTGCAACAATTATGAAGTACGCAGTTTTTCCTAATTTTCTCCGAAAGAAAATACAGTGACCATTTATCAGGCTGTTATCACAAAAGGCCTCTTAATTAATGCAGCTACCTGCTTTGTTCAATTTATGCCAATGAGGAAGCTCTTCTTCACACACTGCGTTGAGCTCCTATGCTGCTCTGGTCACCATATGCTGAATGTAAGACTATTTTTAAGCTTTTAATAAACACTTCCTATATAAAAGCTACATATTTCCTATATGCACCCTCCAATAAAGCTCACTAAAAAAAACTTTAAAATTTTTTTTAAATAAAATAAATAAATAAAAACAGACCATGGATACAATTCCTCCAGCCACAGAAAAAACAGAGATAAAACTGCAGCAATGATTTGCATCTGCCCGGAGCAGCAATCCCAGCCTTCTGTGACCTCTACGCAAATACACCGAGCCAATTACACACCGTGACAATAGACTTGCCCCTCCTGTATCAGCAGCTTTTTGTTGCTGCCTCCAAGAGAGATATTAAAAGGTAGCTCAACAAATATATGCGTTACCCAGCGCTACAGCCAGACCGAGATCTGCATCAAATCGTGCGAGGTGTTTTGTGAGCACTGATCGTATTGAGTTGTTACAGCCAGAGGACGTAATTCCCAGCAACCTGTCCATGTAAATCTATGAAAATCACCAGCAGGCAACTCAGCTCATAGAACCGTAGAATCATTATGGTTGGAAAAGGCCTTTAAGATCAAGTCCAACTGTTATCTAACCCTACCAGGCCCACTTCTAAACCATATCCCTGAGCACCATACCTAGATGGCTTTTAAATACATTCAAGGATGGTGATTCAGCTCCTCCTCCTCCATCCCCTCTTGTTTTCCATAGTCTTCAGTAGCAGATCCTTCAGCATCCGACATCTGAGACATCCCCAGCAGCAATCTCACCTCCTTTTGGCCAGGTAAAGCCAGCCTATGGGGCAAAAGGAAACTTTTAAAAAGCCTCCAGCCACAGCTAGCGTACTTCTACCAAGTAATAAGTGATAGGACAAAAGGAAATGGCCTCAAATTGCATCAGAGAAGGTTTAGATTGGATATTAGGAAAAATTTCTTTAATGAAAGGGTTGTCAAGTATTGGAACAGGCTGCCCAGGGAAGTGGTGGAGGCACCATCCCTGGAGGGATTTAAAAGATGTGGATGAGGTGCTCAAGGACATGGTTTAGCGGTGGACCTGGTAGTGCTACGTTAATGGTTGGACTCTGTCTTAAAGGTCTTTTTCAACCTAAATGACTTTGTGATTTTAGTAGCTGACAAAAGAAATGATATCAGCTTCTTAGAGACTAACAGGCAGGACAAGTCCATGTGCAACCTGAAACTAGCCTTGTAGTGCCCAAGACATCCTAGTTCCAACTTCTTGTTGAGCAACATCATCTCTGCCCCAAGGATGCTTTTCCTACTTGGAATCCCAAAGCACCTTTCTTTCACCTCCTTTCTTTAGGAAGGAAGACAAGCAAAAGGGGCTGAGAGCTGGTAATTCAGGACTTCTGCTGCCAGCTGCTTCTGCTCCAGGAAAAGAAATTTGGGTAAAGTATGACCAAAAGCACGTAAGAGATCCTGAGCTTCTAAATCTTAACATCAGGAAGAGATGCACTTAGGTTTGGATGTCAATCATCACGTGCTCACCATTCCCATTTACTGCAGGACATTGTTAAGAGCAGCTAAAACCCAGCTGATTCTCCATCAGGAGAAAGAAATACAGGAGCGTGCATGTAAGTGAGTCCAAAGCCTCACGTGGGTTCTCCCAAGCAACAAGATCCAAAAATCACCTCATCCTACCAGTGCCCACCAGAGCACAGTAACTCCAGATCCCATTTGCTACCCGAAAGCATAAGTTTTCCCCTCCTCCTGAGATGTTTACAAGGGGAAACCACCTCAACCATCCAGCTCACCAGCCACTCAGGTGCTTTGAGTCTTCTCCAATCTGCTCCACCTACGCTTGCACATGGAAAATAAACCCCAGGGCAGCCGTGTTTTCCCCAGCAGAGCAAAACAGCAGATTCAGAGAGGGGAGATCCATCTGGAAAGCAAACGTCATGAAAAGCATCCTGCCCTTTAGTCAGGATGAGCGTGCCCAATTAGAAAGACTTTTGGGGATCTCATCATGCTCTACAATTACTTGGAAGGACATTGTAGAGAGGTTGGTGCTGGTCTCTTCTCACAGGTAATTAGGGACAGAACCAGGGGGAATGGTTGCAAGTTGCAACAGGGCAAGTTTAGGCTGGACATTAGGAAGAAATTCTTCACAGAAAGAGTGGTCAGACACTGGAATAGACTGCCTAGGGAGGTGGTTGAGTTGACATCCCTGGATGTGTTCAGGTGTTGTTTAGATGTGGTGTTGGGTGATATGGTTTAGGGGTGAACTTGTAGTGTAGGGTTAATGGTTGGACTTGATGATCCCAAGGGTCTTTTCCAACCTGAATTGGTCTATGATTCTATGATTCTATGATTCTATGATTTGTGGTGATTACCAAGGATTGGGAGAAATGGAACTTGGTGCGGGACGTGACAGATGGAAACACGTTAAGATTCAACACGAAAGGCAGGGAGGTTGGAAGACTTGCCATCAGAAGCTTCAGATGGCAGGAGGACGACCAGCTCGAATGAGGCCAACCAAATCACAATGGATTCAACCCCTATACGCTGATATAAACCACGACAACATCATGGCAACCCAAGCAGGGCTTCCAGGGCTCTCCACCACCTGTTTGGAACTTGGATGGAGACATCCTTTTCTAAAACACAGAGCAAATCCACCCATGTAACTATTATACCTTGTGCCTTTTTTTCTCTTTTTTTTCCCCCTCTTTTTTTCCTTCTTTGAAGCATTCAGCCATGAAACAAAACAATTTCTGCCTGCACTGATAGAGGAAATGCTAGTGACGGTTCAGATGAGATTAATTTCAGGATTGTGGCCAAACTGAGGAAACTGGTGAAAGAAATCCTTCATAGTTGGGTAATGAGGCTGCAGTTTTATGAGTAATTCTCCTGAGTTATGTGCCCAGCACCTTGGGTATGGGTGACACATTCATTCCTTCCCTCCCTTTTTGAATGGAAAATGCCATCCAAGCTTGGAATGCCATCATCGCACAAACAAAATATTTATCTTTTTTTTTTAAAAAAAAACAACTAAAATCAGGAAGCGGAGGCACAGATTGCATCTCTCTTGTACAACAACCCATACAGTTGGTATCTAGAGGAGTTTGCCTGGTGGATTCTCCAGGAACGTCAAAAAATTGCAACGCAACCAAGATGTGCACCACATCCCCAAAACCTAAAGAGCCTCTCGGGTGGAAAACCAGGACAGTAGCAACACAAACCAAGGAAAACAATGGCCTGTGCACCTCTATTACAAACAACATGTTTGGCGTTGAGACATCAACCCAGGCTTCCTCACTCCAGTGTTCACATCCTCGCTGCTGGGCTACTTGACAGCTTCGTGCACGGTCCTACAAGCGCTTGTGGGGACCAACTGTCTGTACCAACACCATGTTCTTCCCAGCTTGAAATGGCAAAGGTGGTTTACAACCAGCTCCCCCATTTGAGCGAGCAAAGGCTTTCACAAGGAGGCTGACCTGAAGTTTTACTGCTATCAAAGCTCAGTTGCGTGGAAATCGGGCCCCTTCTCTCAAGACGTCCCTGCTCCATCTGGACCCATCACCTTCCATTACTCAACCGCCTTTCTGGGAATTCTCCATGCCTTCCTTGATGCCATGCCCGGCCACTAGACATGAAAATAGCTTACGACAGTTCCTGCTGGCACGACACCGACTCTGTTTCTCCTGGAGGATGAATTAGCAGATGGGACCAGTGGAAGATGGCTGAGCTAGAGAGCTGGACAACTGGAGTCTTTCCAATCCAGTAACTACAGTCCAAAAGACGGAGGATGCAAAGATCCTCCAGGGTCAGAACCTCTTTCCTAAGGGTAGGAACAGGGTCAAGGAAGATATGCAGGTGTTTACTGACAGGCTGTGCAGGCTAACTTAAGTCTGCATGGTTGGTTTTAGAGTTCCCTAAACTCCTGGTTTGCTTGCTTATTCCCCAGTCAACCCACCGTATTATTCCAGCCAAATAACCGCGATACCAAAGAGCTTTTGAAATTAATATGATGGGCTTGCAAGCATCTTCCGTCATGCAGAACTAAAATTATAATGTACACCCAGCCTTGCCTCACTCCCTGAAACTCATCATGTGGAAACTTCCCTGTGTCACGTCAAGAGACTCCCGACAGCTGAAAGAGCTAATGGGAAGCTGCATTTCTGCCATGAGAGCATCTCTCTGCTGCTACCAGGCTTCAAAGCAGGGTTCCAGCTCCACCACCGTGCCTGTTCCAGCAGACCAGCTGCTGCTCATGACGCAACGAGGCTGCTTTTAGAGCGGTTTCCTCCATGCATATGGACAACAATCATCCTCCAATACAAACGGACGTGGGAGGACCAGGAGAATACAGGTTTCCTGGTATTTTGGAGCAGCAAAAGGCTGCCATGAGTGTTTTCTCTGAAGATGTCGTGCGTGTTCTGGCTTTGCCACCACACTGACACAAGAGAAGTAGAAATTAGAAACCAAGAGAAAAGCGAAATGACCTCTGTAAAAACCTCAAGGAGCAAGTGGGAAAAAACACAAAGTTCAGGGGCTACAGCAATATGACATGTCACGAGGTTGGATATTCCTAACTAGAAATTGCTTCTGAGAACCATCTGTTAAAGGATCTCCACCCACCATACATATCACGCTTATCCCACAGAGAAGTTTTGGGCAAAGATGTAACACCACAGTACCAGAGCAGAGCAAAACCCCAATATCCAAACTAAACCTGGCCTTAGGAGTCTCCAGCTGAGACAACTCCAGCTGAGATGAGCAGTTCTATAAGCAGCAGCATCGGGATGGATGCTAACCCACAGCCCTCAAGGCACTTTGAAAACCCCATTCAACAGGTTCAACAAGCCACCAGTATAAGAAGACAAGTTATTTCCAAGGCCCTGATGCAAACATCAACCAGTATTTCATTATTTTTTTTTACAAATTACCTCCTTCATGCATGTGGTTGGCAATGCCTTCACGGCTCCTCATATTATTGGGACCACAGCAAGAAAGCTGACACCATCTCAGACACCTTCTGGCTCAGCAAACACAGCTGCCTTCACTTGACGCATATTTTGGGGTTGAAATTGAGATGAAAACTGCTGCTAAAATAACCACTACAGAGGAGTGGTTGATTTTCTCCTGAAATACTGAGAACGCTTTCCATTTCTTCCCTCCCTGTCCCACCCTTGACTGATTTTACCAGCCTATAGAAGGAAATATGAATTGCATGAATCAGAGGGTTTCATCTTCTATCCATCAAGGAAATGCACGCATGCACCCCAGTAGCTGGGTGAGACAGTGAATTCTGTCCCGAACCACTGGTACCACCACCAGCACGGCTCTGTCACACGCCCATGAGACAGAAAATAAGTAGCAACATGGCTGTGCTGCCATCCAGCACGACCTGGACAGGCTAGAGAATCAGGCAGAGAAGAACCTAGTGAAATTCAACACGGACAAGTGCAGGGTCCTGCAGCTAGGGAGGAGTAACCCCATGGATTAGTACAGGCTAGGGACTGACCTGGTGGAAAGCAGCTCTGAGGAAAAAGACTTGGGTGTTGTGGTGGTCAACAGGATGACCATGAGCCAGCAATGTGACCTTGTGGCCAAGATCGATGGCATCCTGGGGTGCATCAAGAAGAATGTGGCCGGCAGGTCAAGAGAGATTATCCTCCCTCTCTGCTCTGCCCTGGTCAGGCTGCATCTGGAGTGCTGTGTCCAGTTCTGAGCTCCCCGGTTCAAGGAGGACAGGGAACTGCTGAAGAAGGTACAGAAAAGGGCTACAAAGATGATTAGGGGACTAGAACCTCTCTCTTATGAAGAAAGGCTGAGGGACTTCGGGATTTTTAGTCTAGACAAGAGAAGACTGAGGGAGGGTCTTACCAATGCTTATAAATACTTAAAGGGTAGGTGTCAGGATGCTGAGGCCAGTCTTTTCTCAGTGGTGCCCAGTGACAGGAAAAGAGGTAATGGGAACAAATTTGAACACAGGAAGTTTCATCTAAACATGAGGAGGAACTTCTTTACTTTGAGACTGACAGAGCACTGGAACAGGCTGTTCAGAGAGGTGGTGGAGTCTCCATCTCTGGAGACATTCAAAATCCTCCTGAATGCCACCCTATGCAACCTGCTCTAGGTCAACCCGCTCCGGCAGAGGGGTTGGACTAGGAGATCTCCAGAGATCCCTTCCAACTGCTAACATTCTGTGAAGCACCAAGAAACAGAAGCTAAAATTTCAGGACTGTTCCACCTGCGATGAAGAGAAAGAAATTTCCTGTGTTCCACTGTAGTACCCAAGGAGCCACCAAGCCAGACAGAGAAGGTGTGGAAGCCCCCTCCCTAAAAATGTTCAAGACCAGGCTAGATGGAGCTTTGAGCAACCTGATCTATGTGAGGTGTCCCTGCCCATGGTAGGTTGGTTAGAACAAGATGATCTTGAGAGAGGTGATCATGCTCCTGTACTCGGCACTCGTGAGACCTCACCTCGAGTGCTGTGTCCAGTTTTGGTCACCACAGTATAAGAAGGACATCGAGGTGCTGGAGCGAGTGCAGAGAAGGGCAACAAGGCTTGTGAGAGGTCTGGAAAACATGCCCTATGAAGAGCGGCTGAGGGAGCTAGGTTTGTTTAGTCTGGAGAAGAGGAGGCTGAGAGGAGACCTTATTGCCCTCTACAACTACCTAAAAGGAAGCTGTAGTGAGGCTGGTGCTGGTCTCTTCTCTCTAATTACTAATGACAGGACAAGGGGAAATGGCCTCAAGTTGCGTCAGGGTAAGTTTCGATTGGATATTCGGAGGAAGTTCTTTACTGAACGAGTGGTGAGGCACTGGAACAGGCTGCCCAGGGAGGTGGTGGAGTCACCAACCCTGGAGGTGTTTAAAAAAAAAGTAGATCTAGCACTTGAGGCTATGGTGTAGTGGTTAGGTATGCTGGGATGAAGGTTGGACTAGATGATCTTCAGAGGTCCCTTCCAACCCCGAACATTCTGTGATTCTGTGATTCTGTGATTCTGTGATTCTGTGATCTTCAAATGTCCCTTTCTAACCCAAAGCATTCTATGATGGTCCTCATTCCATGTGCAGAGGAGGTCATGGGAGGAGAAGTCTGCAATTTGCTGCATGGAAGAGGCTGTGTCAGAATGATCAACGTGGTCAAGGGATTAAAACTATGGCTAGGAGCAAAGTGAAGGCAACATCTTTCACTTTTCAAGGCCAGGTTGGATGAGGCTTTGAGTAACCTGGTCTAGTGAGAGAGAGGTGTCCCTGTCCACAGCAGGGGTGTTGGAACTACATGATCTTCAAGGCCCCTTCCAACCTCAACCATTCTATGATTCTATGATCCCTTAGTGATGCCTGCTTTACCTCATATAATGTGCTGGCTTGCATACTTCATGACCTTTAAACTCAGGAACATATCTCCAGAGAAAGTTATACTTTACCGGCATTTATTTTCCATTGCCTCCATTTTTATTGCATTTTTATTGCGGTGCCCAAACATCCAAGTGTTGAAAGTGCGGAATGGGGATTGCTAAGGCACACGCACAGAGGCACCAGGAGATGTTTCCTCTGAAGCAGGAAGACAGATCTGCAACCAGCTTCTTCCTCTGCCACACAAGTCTTACCACACAGCAGCAATGCCAGGTGCTGGAACGTGAACCCCTGCAAAACCGCAAAATTCACTCGAGGGCGTACAGATATCACAGTCCCCACGGCACACCGGCTGTTTTCTCAGTTATGATTCCTCCTTACCCCTAATACATCAGACAGCAACACATGTAGGATCTGGAGATATGGTGCAGGGGAAGGCGACTCTCAAAGAGATAAAGACATGAGTGCATTTCAGCAAGGCCTTTCGAGTCAAGTTATCTGATGCTTTAGACTCCACTGACGGCATTTATGAATTTAAAAATGCATGTAAGGCTTCAATATCCTCCCTCAGTCACTCTCTTTAGAATGCAAATGCAATTTAACACAATTAGTCAGGACAAAAAGCCCAGACCTTTTTACAGGATCAACTGCGTTCCAGTTGCTGGGCAAGATAAAGAGATGCCAGCTCAACAGGAAGGCTGGAGAAAAGCACTTTACCACCTCCGGATGGTTTTCAGATTAGCGCATGGCTTTGCAAGGAGCAACCACACTTTCCCAAAAGGCATCGAGCCTTGCCACAGATCTACATGTAGAAAAAAATAAAATTACAATTAAAAAAAAGTAATAGTCCTCAATTCATTAGCAGAAAAAAAAAAAAATAGGTAATTTAGGAAAAAAAAAAGTTTAAAATACCTTCATCTTTAACACTGCAAAACTCAAAACTGCAAATGACGTGCCAGGGCACATTGCTCCATTGGCAGAGGTTTTATCTGAAATTTTCAACATTAGAGCAGAAAAGAGAGAGAAGAGCTCTTGACGTGAGGCATCAAGAAGCCAAAGGCATTTATTTCCATTGCTTAAGTTTCAGATTTGAACTGAGAAGCTGACAAAGTGTCTGGTGGTACCCTGAAAGATTTCCCATCACGACTGCTCTTTGCAAAGGAGGAGCAGCTTAAAATTGGCATGAAGTAGATATTTCTGTATAATCTGCCATCTTCCACAGAAAAATCAGTCATCCTTAATTCCGCATATTTTTGTTTCTATTAAAAGACGCAAAACAGCGTTTTCGTTATTGCAGACTGCAATTTAAAAAATAAAATAATTTTAAAATGGAACAGAATTATTAAGTCCTCTGGATCTAACCCATAACTCCCCAGTGACTTCAGAGTGACATTTAGGTGGTAACAGAGATCTTGACAGCATGTTTCCAGAAAAAATTCAAGAGCTCTTAACTTGTGCCTCTGTATTTTTTTAACAACATGTACAGAAGGATAGATGAGCAGCTCAACATGTGCCGGCAGGGTGCTCATGCAGCCCAGAAGACCAACTCTGTCCTGGGCCGCATCCAGAGGAGTGTGGCCAGCAGGGCAAGAGAGGGGATTCTCCCCCTTTACTCTGCTCTTGTGAGACCCCACCTCAAATACTGCGTCCAGTTTTGGTGTCCCCACCATAACAGGGGCATAGATCTGTTGGAGCGTGTTCAGAGGAGGCCACAAGGATGATCCAGGGGCTGGAGCACCTCTGCTATGAGGACAGGCTGGGGGGCGGGGGATTGGACCGGCTGGGAACGGAGAAGACTTCGGGGGGACCTAATAGCTGCCTTCCAATACCTGAAGGGAACCTACAGGAAGGCTGGGGAGGGACTTTTTACAAGAGTGTCCACTGATAGGACAAGGGGAAATGGGTTTAAGTTGAAGGAGAATAGATTTAGATTGGATCTTAGGAAGAAATTCTTCAGTACGAGGGTGTCAAGACTTTGGAATAAATTGCCCAGAGAGGTTGTGGCTGCCCCCTCCCTGGAGGTGTTCAAGGCCAGGTTGGATGGAGCCTTGAGTAGCCTGATCTAGTTGAGAGGTGTCCCTGCCCATGATAGGGAGGTTGGACTAGATGATCTCTAAGGTCTCCTCCAGCTCAGGCCATTCTGTGATTCTATGATCTCAGAAGTGATCAGCTTCTGGCCCTGGAAGGAGATGAAGAACCCCAAGTACGAGGTGCCAGACGTTGTGGTTGCACACTTGACATGCTGAAGTTGTCTGGGCCAGTCCCACATCCCTGTGCCTTCACCCTCCATCCTAAATTTGGCACAACAGCACTGCCCTTTGTAAAGTGCTCTAAGATCTCAGGAGAAGGCTCCAGGGAGACCTTCTTGCTGCCTTCCAGTAGTTAAAAGGGGTCTGTAAAGAAAGACAGCAACAGTCTTTTTAGGAAGGGTAATGTTTTTTTACTGTAAGAGGGTTGATTTAGACAAGATAGAAGTAAGATATTTTTCATAATGAGGGTGGTGAAACACTGGAACATGTTGCCCAGAGAGGTGGTAGATGCCCCATTTGTGGAAACCTTCAAGGTCAGGTTGGACGGGGCTCTGAGCAACCTGATCTAGTGAGAGATATCTCTGCTTGCTGAAGAGGGCTTGAACTAGATGACCTTTAATGGTCCCCTCCAACCCCAAGCATTCTATGATTCTATGATCTCTGGAGCTGTTACACAAGTGCAGGTGCTACTAACTTGAGTCCAGGTAATCCAGCGCAAACCACTGCAGAGAGCAAATGGCACAGTCTAACTGAAAATAGACAGAAATCCCCACAAAAACATCTAAAGTCGTCATGATAGAAAAATAAATCCCGGCAGATTGTTGCTAACATTATATGAATCATCGTGTTGTTATAGCAACTTCATATCTGCATCGAATCTGGAAACCGAGCACAGCTGAAATAATATAACAGCATTAAGTAAAAATGATATATAACAAGATAAAAATGGATCGGCTCAATCTCAGAGGAGCACCCACACTTCTTTCTCACCCTCTTCCCTCCCTTTGGAAACATTTAAACAAAATTTCAGCAAAAAATTTAAACAAAAAATTTAAACAAAAAGAAGAGACTTGGAGTTTATGGAGAAGCAGCAGAGCACTAACGAGCTTCTGAATTCAAGGAGAATCTTCAACATAAAGAACTACCTTTAAATAAAACCACGAGCACTTCTCAGTTATTACCATCAGCACCAAGTGCCTGACCCTGTTGCTCCCATACGCTGCAAAATTCATGTACTGCAGGAATTATGTAAATATATATATGTACACTGTCCTTCCCCTCTCTTCGTGAGCCCTGAGCAGAGAGATCCCAACCAGAATCAAAGATGCAGAAGAAAGAAAGGGGATGTACAAGGTTCTATTTTTAGAGCTGCAAGTATATGTGGTTATTTTATTACCGGAGAAAAAGTGAAAAGTGTCGCCAAGGTTCCTTCCTTCAGAGCAGCAAAGGGAGAAAGCTAAATAAACATATTTATTTCGGGGACTTGGCAGAAAAGCACAGCTCCTCTGAAAAACAAGAGGCTCCCACCAACCTCCAAGACACTGCAGGTGCCTCAAAAGATACCACTTTGCTCCAATTAGTGTCCGGGATGCTCAGAAAAGCACCGCGGGGGCACTGAACGGCTCCTCTGCCCCGTGGGATGCTGCCAGCATCAAGGAGGTTCAAAAGGGGATGAAGGGAAATAGCTGGGAGATTTGCAAAATTTGCTCTCGACATTTCAAGGAAATTTAAACGCAAAAAAATCCCGCGGCAACAAAAAACCAAACACAGCTCTAGTCCCAACAAAGCCCTCTTAGTCTCCACGACCGCACTGAAGTAACTTAATTAATTAAAAGCTAATAAAAAGAAGCAGCCTAACTTATTCTTCCAGAGTTCAAGAGAGCAAAAGCATCACTCTGCCCCAGACAGGAGAACCTTGTTTTCTTTTTTCTTTTCTTCTTTTTCTTAAATGCATTTATTCATTAAAGTTTCCTCGTAGGCTGTGTAATGAGTCACTTCTTGCTTCTCTACAAAGTGCAAAGGGATGGAGAGGAACAGGATTTAAAGAGAGGAAGGAGACACTCACAAAGCCTGTTAGAAAAGCTTGAAAAAGCATTTGAGGGAGCCACTGATAAATCGAGGCAGCTCCTCCCATGGGCTCCAAAACCTTGTCTCTGTCACCATAGTTTTTCCTGGGTCCGAGTCCAGCCATCTCCTTGCCTACAGCCACCCCTTCTCCTCCACCCAAAAATAACTCGCTGAGCTTTCTTCCTCCCTAGAAGAGCTTGGGAAGAAAAATCTGGAGCTCTGGTAGCAAGGAGGAGGGAAGCTGCACCTCCCCTGGACTTGGTGGCTCACAGTTATGGACGGGACGATCTCTGAACCAGCGAAATAAAACCCAGGGAGTACATCCAAGCAGGTATCATCGACAGCATGAAGCATTTTGTGTCTCTTACCCTCGCAGCCACAGAAAGGCCAGCAGCCACCAGGTTCAGCATGAGCCACATGTGTCCACGTGGGTGGGTGAAGACTGCAAGCAGCTGTTTTACAATTGGCTTTCTGGTGGGGAGGATGAGTCCATCCGTAATGCGAAGCTCAACGAAAAGCCCAGGAGATAAAACTCTCCCGTGGCCAGCCTTATTCCTACTGGATCTGGAATGTATTGGTTTGGTCCTACAATTGCTCTCAGGAGTCCCTCCCTGGACTCATCCAGGACTTTCATCCACCCTCCAAGCCCTCCCTTCACCAAAAGAAGGTTGAGGAACAAAAACCAGCATGGACAACAGGAATGGCCAACATGGTAAAACAGTCTTGATGTATGGTCAGGGCTGGAATAACCTCAGTCATGAAAGCAAAGGGACAGGCAATGCTAGCAAACCTCAGAAGAATATTCCAGACTCAGCTGGGGCCAAGCTCATCAGTCCTGTGAAGCTCAAACTGATGAACTTCTTCCTAACCCAAGAAATATTCAGTGTTCAACTCAATCTCTTACGAATGGTGATAGAATCGTAAAATCATAGAATGCATTGGGTTGGAAGGGACCTTGGAGATCATCTAGTTCCAATCCCCCTGCCATGGGCAGGGACATCTCTCTCCTACCAGATCAGGTTCCTCAAAGCCCTGTCCAACCTGGTCTTGAACATTTCCAGGGATGGGGCAACCTCTTCCAGTACATCAAGAGGGCCTACAGGAAAGATGAGGAGGGACTCTTTACCAGAGAGTGTAGTGATAGGACAAGAGGTAATGGTTTCAAACTCAAAAAGGATAGTTTTAGATTATTTATTAGGATGAAATTCTTTTCTGTGAGGCTGGTGAGACACTGGAATAGGTTGGAACTCATTGATCTTTAAGTTCTTTTCCAATTCAAACCATCCTATGATTCTATAAAATCAAAAATGAGCACTGTCTGAGCCCAACTCCACTGCTGCCAGTTTTCCAGCAAGAACTCCATCCTGTCCATGTGTAGCAGCACAGAACGTGAAATTGCTGCGGTGATGGTCATGACCATGTATCGTAATTCATGGAAGAGAATTTCTACCTTATCTAGAATGGCAACTCTCATTTTTTCTAACATTTACTCTATCTGAAAAAAAGAAGATCTACAGAAAAGAAGAAAAAAAACCAAGCTAAATGAAAACTCTAACTGACAAAACCCCATAATATAAAATGAAACAACAAAAAGAAAACAAACTGAACAAAGAACGTAGCGGAACTTTTTCGCTGCCACCTAGACTCCTTTCAAATGGTTCACATGCCAATCTAGCAATAAAGCTGTCATATGGGGTGATGTGATTTTAGCTTTCAAGCTGAAGGTTGCTATGGGAGGCTGTTCCCAGCAGCACTGTGCAGCGCTTATAAAAGGCCTTTCCAGCACCAGACACTGCTCTGATTTTTGAGTAGGAAGAAATTTTATTTTTTTTTTAAGATGTCCCAGAAAAAGCAGCTGTCCTGGGAAGAGATGGGGAGGAAAAAAAATAATAAATGTAGCTGCCATTCAAATGCCTATAGATGTGCGGATGCAGTAACATGCCCATCCCAAATCTAAACGTCAGTCTTGCAAATCACATCACCTGAGCCCACACCAACAACAGTGTGAGGGTTTTTTTTCAGGGGTGGGAGAAGTTAAAGATGATCAAATGATCCCATGACGAGGATCAGAAATGGGACCGGTTCTTGCAATGCCTCTGCAGCAGTGCATTAAACCACAGGGGACGTTGATCGTGCATCTAAATCCTGACTGCCCAGTAAAAATGAGGCAACACTCCACAACAGTTTACCTAGCATAGGATGAGCTTTTTAGAGTAAATAAAGAAAAAAAAAATATTTATGTACATGGAGCTGTGCAAAGAATAAATAAAAAAAAAAGAGCTGTGCAAAGCTGCTCAAATACAAATGACTCTCTTAAAAGTAACAAGCAAGTAAACATAGGAGATATTTTCTATACCAAATTGCAGGATTTAGGAGTCTGTTACAACCCCCAGGATTTACAGAGGAAACACAATAAGAAGGAGCTTTACTGAGGATTTAACACAAGGACGTAGCCATGAAGCAGCAGGAGGGGCAGACGCAAGAGCTCTTTACCTTTACACAGGGCACTGAAGGCTCCTGAATACTGATTTATAAAAGGCTTTTCATCCGTGTTGCCAAAGCTTCCAGCTATTAGGTGCTTTAATTCTTTGCAGGTTAAGCAAAGCAGAGTTGGTAGACGAGATATATATGGACACAGATGAATATTTACAGAGCAAACACACCGTGGGCACGTGCCTATATGGGGCTAACGTCAAGATATACAACTGCCTTACCTAAAGGACAAACTGAGAGTGCAAGAATATTAATGATGCCAAAACAAAGAGTGGCAAACGGCACACATGTGCAGTCTGCCAAAAGCTGGTGTATCCTGCACTCCCGCTCAGAGATCGACCATCTTTTTCCTTTGCAAATTGACAACAGGAGATGCTATTTTTACCAAAATACCTCCAGTTACAGTAGAACCAATAAACTGAGGAGCCAAATCCTTTGGGGCTTTCTGTTTATAAGGTTTTCAGGGTACGTTTTCTCTTCTGTCTCCAAAGCCTCTCACACTTGTACCCAAGTGAGCTGCAGTAACTAACTCTCACCCAGAACTTGCTCATCGGGGAGGGGGATCCAGTGCTCAGAGCACAGGACAGAACTGAGAGGGTTAAATTGGTAGGAATTGCTTAACAGGTAGGAATAATTGGTTAAATAGGTAGGAATTGGCAAAAAATCAGTTTGATTTAGTGCTGCCAAGTTTTGGGCAATTCCCACCTGCTGCTTCTTGTCAATGTAAAAAAGCCCTGATATTTGATATTAAATATATAAAAAATACATATATAATACCTATTTATAAACACATATATATTTTAGTACATACATACTATTTTATGTCTATATATACACACGTTTTCGTATTCTACGCTATTATAGTTGTGAAAAAATAAGCCTTTTCACTCGCAATGTCCCATGGACACAGATCTAGAAGTCAGCTACAAGGGCTCATCAGATGAGGAAGATGATTTTCAAAGGCTGTCAGATCACCAGTGGCATCGGCACCAACACCAGCCAGGAAAACCGGTCATCAGCTACGATGATACGTCTTGTTTTCAAAGGAGTCACCATCCCTGGAGGTGTTTAAGGAGAGGCTGGATGTGGCACTTTGTGCCGTGGGCTGGCCCCTGTGGTGGGGTGT
>NW_009699426.1:29996-56100 GCF_000703405.1 Apaloderma vittatum
GTCAAGGAGAATCTGTAGGATACGAGACAGCACCTTCTATCCTTCTTCATCAACACCACAAGCCAGAAGGCAAAAGATCCTCCAGACAGGCTCACAACCATGAACTTCTGTGGTGTCAAAGACCCAATTCAGACTAGGATGGAAGTTACACATAGGTGCAATCTTAAAACAAGAGAAGGAAAATCGATTTAAGCCTGATGTGTAGATACACAACCGAGATGCTAGAGAAGAGAGATTTCCAAAGCGTGAATCCAGCTCGGTCCCTGCACATCACGGATGAGCAGTCCACAACACCTGCGACCCAGACAAAACCCAGCCATGGAGCAGAGAATCTTGTGCCTACAGGAATTTTGTGAGAACACACAAATAATCCAAACAGAAGTCTTTATCAATAAATCAGTATTTGTTTAAGTATCCACTGTCTGTTTTTTTCCTAAAAAATATTTCACCAGCTACAACCCTGAGCCTGCAGTACTATGGGAGAAAAAAAAAAAACAAAAAAACAGACATTGAGATGCACCAACTACAGTGGCAGTACCAGGAACACATCCCTCAAGGAAAGTAATTTTATTAATTTAACTATTTTGCTAAAAGCAGACCAAGTTATTGTAGAACACCTCACTATTAGAGCAAGGCTTCAGAGCCCAGCCAGCCCACCACCATCTACCCACCGTTCCCAACACTCCTCCTTCCCCAGCACTCTGCTAATAAACTCAGGAACGTCCTTCCCAGCAGGTCTCAATGCCTTGTCAGCAGAACTTCAAATCAATCCAGCCCTGGAAGCAGCTGCAGCAAATATCTCAATCACGTTCATCACTTAAACTTATCCTATTTATGAATCAGGTCAAGCTTGAAATCTCCATTTACATTATCAGCCTTTGTGATATTAAGATAATGACGCAGAGGGCTGATCAAAGGTTCCACGTAACTTCAGAGCACAAGGATTACCATACGGGAAGACTTTATCTATTCCAGAGTCGCCTTTTGATTACGAAGAGTATTTTCTTCCCCAGAAATTAGGACGAGCAACACCACACCGAAAAAGAAAGCGTTGCTGATGCCAAATCCAAGCTCCTCCGTTCAGTAACAGGGCAGCAGGTCCTCTACACACATCTCCAAATAACCTCGAAGATCATCAGGTTTTACAACAGAACATCCATTGGAAAAATCTCTGAGAAAAGAGATATTCGAGCTGCCTTGAACTACCTTTATTTTACCTCGGCTGGATGGAAGTCGAGAGGTGGCGTCCCTGCCCATGACAGGGAGGTTGGGTTAAATCATCTCTAAGGTCCCTTCCAGCCTGGGCCACTCTATGATTCTATGATTCTTTGAAGGGCATTCTGATTTTTTCCAGACTGCTTTTGAAACAAAAAAAAACAAAAAAAAAGGAAGATCATCCAAAATGGTCCTTTTAAGAGCATTCATTTCCCTCAGCCCTGCTTTGATGGGGAAATGAAGTCTGTGACCTCCCAAAATGTAGAAATACTCTGCTCATGCTCTTGCAGCCCCTCTTCTCTGTTGTCCATCCACCAGCCCAGTAATAGCTGCAGCACCTGCACAGCATCACCAGGTCACAGTCACAGTTGGTACTGATGTGACAACACAAAAAATAATAAATAAGAAAAGAGGAAAAGCAATTTCCATCTTCTCAAAGAACTTTCACTCTGCCGTTCACCTCCAGCTCGCTATTTTTCTTCCTACAACGAAGAAAATGTAACATCATTCTGTTATTTTCGGAAAGAAGATGTTTTATCCAGAGCGTGGGCAGAGGGAAACAATTTGCATCCAGATTTTAGGAATATTTTAAGAGAGGAAAAAAACGTAAGGACATAATGTAATAAAGCAGTCTTATTAGGGAAAAAAATATGTAGAAATATTCTAAATTAAGTGCTTCACTTCTGATGCCAGATATTAAGAACACTGTCATAATCAGTTATTTATCTCACATGCAACATGAAAACTTCACACACACAAAAAAAAACCATCGACAATCTTCCCTATTAAATCGAGAACAACGTTTTATGGGATATTTCAAGCGGGATTACACCGTAAGAAAATGGCACCATGCCACAAAGTCCTAAAAAATTACTCTCTCTAGATACCCTCCCTTCCTCAAAAAGATGCCAGGAGGCTGGATTAAAAAAAGTGCTCATGGATCAATGTGAAAGACAACAAAGAAAACAAATGACCGTGCCTCTCCCAAAGTGGGAAGGTGACCTTAATGGTTGGTGGCACAACTTCTAAGCAGGATCTGGCTTGGGAATTAATTACTCTACCAACAAGAAGCCTTCTGCAAAGGAATTAAACATATAGGGCTTAAAATGATGGGCGCCTGCTCCAAGTGATCCCTCTGAATGCAGTTAATGCCACTGGTTCAATTTTAGAGCTACCAATGGCAGAAAACTTTCCACTGAGGTTCTCTAAAGTGGACAAATTACATTGAGTAGCACGGAAGAAAGCTCAAAACAGCTCCAGGGGTGATGCACAAGCTCAGAGGGACTCCAGGTCCCACACTGCTTCAACTGGAAGGAATTCCTTCAAGCCACAACTTAGGAGGAAGCAAACATAAGCAGAATCACAAATATTGCCCAGTCCAGGGAGTGAGATTAGAACCCGGCTAATTAAACTCTTTGTCAAAGATTTTCTGATCATTCAAAGGATTGACATGTGCAAGGAAGAGGCTGGCAGAGGTAGTAACAGCAGCCGGAGTGCTGAGTGAGCACATCCAAAAGCAGTAAACACTAGCATGAATTCAATTGAAATTCCCTGAACATGTCAGAGAAAAGAGAAAAAGCCAAATTCACTCACGTAACTGAAGTGTTGTGTCTAGAAGTCCAGTTCCCCCACCCTACAGTCAAGGGAGGGAGACAGAGGCATCCTCCATGGAGCTCCACTGACCATGGGAGGAGTCAGGGGTCTCCAGGAACTTCTTCATGTCCCTTGGGACTGGTGTCATCACTACTTGAGCTTGACAACAGAAGCAAACAGAGCCCACCTGGGATCAGAGGAGGGACATCACCTTATGAGCAAAGAAGGGGACAACGTGTCAAGACCCTCACAGCAGGTCATGAAGCTCAAATGCCAACTCACTGTCTACTTGATTAAGGCTAGGAAGAAGGCTGGACTCAGTCTTCTAGGTCTCTTTCAGCTGATACGATTCTATGATTCTATGAACCAAGCAAGCTGATTCTTCCTCTTGCATAAAGCATTCAGGAAATTCACTTTGATGGGTCTCAGAATTAGCTACACCAGGCTCAATAAATGCAAAGCAATGATGGAGGGAACATCATGGAATCACAGAATCACAGGATGTTTGGGGTTGGAAAGGACCTCTAGAGATCATCTAGTCCAACCCCCCTGCCAGAGCAGAATCACCCAGGGCAGCCACACAGGAAAACGTCCAGGTGGATTTGAAAGTCTCGAGAGCAGGAGACTCCACACCCTCTCTGGGCAGCCTGTGCCAGGGCTCCAGCACCCTCACAGGGAAAAAGTTTCTCCTCATGTTGAGGTAGAACTTCCGATATTCTAACTTAAACCCATTATTCCTTGTTCTGTTGCTGGGCACCACTGAGACGAGATTGTCCCCTTCCTCTTGACACCCACCACTCAGATATTTATATACATTAATAAGGTCCCCTCTCAGCTGTCTCCTTTCAAGGCTGAACAGCCCCAGTTCTCTCAGTCTCTCTTCCCAGCAGAGATGTTCAGTCCCTTGATCACCCTCGTAGCTCTCCCTTGGACTCTCTCCAGCAGGTCCCTGTCTCTCTTGAATTGGGGAGCCCAAAACTGAACACAGTGTTCCAGGTGTGGTCTCACCAGGGCGCACTCCTCACGCAAAGTGAAGCCAAGTAAAAGGAACTGGATGTCACCACTGGCACCTCAGAAAATTACTTTGCTACCTCTCCGAGGTAAGCAATAGGATGCAAGGAACAAAGGCAGAATTGTAGAGATTATTACAATGTGGAATATAATTATTATAGATTATTATAATGCAAAATTATAAAGTAAACTTAGCGGTGCAGTGTCATTTGGATTTTGTTTTTTTCAATAGAGAAGGAGCTCATAAAAGTAAAGAGGAGACATGAGCAGCAAAAAACGCTCCTTGTGCCATGGCGAAGAGAGAAGGAAGCAGACATGTAAGGAATGAGTTTGATTTAGAAAGGAGGCTAATATCAAATACAGAAGAAAGGAACTTAGTAAGAAACACTTTAGAGAAGACATCTGGAATGTCTGTGCTTCCCTACTATATACCAGAAGAAAAAAAAAAAAAAGGTAATCTCCCACAAAAAAAAAAAAGTTGGGGAATTCTCAAGAGATAAGTGGATTTTTCTGAGTAACTGAACAGGTTGTGGAGGAGAAGAACTTGAGCATTCAAAGGCACAGGGAAAACCAGCCAAAGTTGTCCTAACTAAATTGTAACACAAATGGCTTAAGCCAGCCTTAACAATTAACCATCAGGAGAAAGCCAGTGAGAAATTATTACCACATTTGCATATCAGGGCATTCCTTTCTCTTCTTTTGAGCATGCTATTCCTGGTCACCATCCAAAAGAGAGATTCTTGAGCTAAATGAACCCTGTGTCTCACTAGGCAATTCCTAGACTACTTATAATTAAAGGCACCATTAAGCCTTCAGAGAACCAGATGCCAATCCATGTCAGAAGCTACACAGCTGAACGTGGTCCAATTACACTGCATTCAAGAGATATGCCACATTCCAAACGGATATAATTTTACAGGAAGCATTTTTCTATATCTTACAATCTTAAAATCATTTGAGATGCTCTTGCCTGTGCCATCCCTCCTTTTGAAAAGAAAAGGCCGTCCCTAGTTATCTGCCAGCAAGCTTAGGATAGGATGAGTGGCAAATAGAAGAAAAAAGCCCATCTAATCACTGATACTGTGGGGAAGCCAATTAAAAAAAATAAGAAATACTAATTAAAAACAAGTTTACATGGAGAAACAAACTCTTCATCCCAATTTCCAGTACTTAAATGGCAGAGGGACTCTCTATGAGGGAGTGTACTGATATAAAAAGGGGCAATGGTTTCAAACTGGAAGAGGGGAGATTTAGATTGATGTTAGGAAGAAATTCTTTACTGTGAGGGTGGTGAGGCACTGGCACAGGTTGCCCAGAGAAGTTGTGGAAGCCTCATCCCTGGAAGTGTTCAAGGCCAGGCTGGATGGGGCTTTGAGCAACCTGGTCTGGTGGGAGGTGTCCCTGCCCATGGCAGGGGAGTTGGAACTGGATGATCTTGCAGGTCCTTTCCAACCCAAACTATTCTATAATTCCACACTTTTTTTGCAGGTAGGAGAAGGGCAATATTTTGGTTTCCATTTTTGCAGACTTATTCAGGGTCAGTACAGCCAAGCGACTGTACGTTCTTGTGGACTGGCAGATGCCACAAGCCCATCCGTCCCTGAAAGTCTTTTATAAACAATGTAAAAGGGCAATTAACTGCCATGAAAAGTGGTCTTGTACAACCTGGTCCTGGTGACAGAACACCCCAAAATATCTTTCGGATTAAGATGTCAACCAAGCTTTTCCCTCTGCATTCAAATGGGAAAAAAAGTCCAAACTACAAATCAACTCAGAAACAGCCATCATTTGAGATACTAAAAATATTATCATCTAAACAGAGGAAGGTCAAAAAATAAATTCTTAACTGCCTTCTCAACATATCGCAGAAAGCAAGTCTATTCTTAAGCATATACCAAGGCCAGTGAATTTGGGAAAAAGACAGATGGGAGAATATGTAGGAGAATATGTTCCCTAAATACTTCCACAAATAGGCTACCAAAAGTCAAGAGATACGCTGTGTCACAAGGGATGCAGAAGTCACAGGAGTTGCATTTCTTGACTTTCCCCACCAGGAGAACTTCTGGAAGCAGATAGAGAAGTCTTTACTACTTGTTACCATGGCATTGCCTCCAGACACTCATCCTATAGTTTCCCTGTATTTTCAAATAAAATGGTCAACTTCCCATGTGCACAGAGTGACAGATGCCACTTTCTCAGCCTTTTCCCAGCAACGTGGTGATGATCATTGCAAAGAACTACAGTGATACAAGAACCATCGATGGTCTATGCTGACTTTCCCATTTACTAGACCCATCCTCCTGTCCTTTCCGCTGCTCCCATAAGTTGAAGCTCTTGGACAGCTTCAATCAAATTGGAGAAAATAATTTAAAAAAAAAAAATACTTCTAACATAATTACCTAATTACCACCCTGAAAATTAAGGGCTGAATCAAGGAAAGACTAGTAAAGTAAACCATTACACACCACCTGCAGAAACTACCCAACAGGTGGGTTACGTACGAGGAAACAAACGGGCAACCAGACCGAGTTATGATTTCTCTCGTGGTGTGGGCAACAAGTAGAGCTTGGCAAGTGGCAGAAGATGTGTCAGGAGGTGAAAGGCACATCCCTAGGAAACCAGGCACCCTCTGTTTGCTCTTCATGGAGCATGGAGAACAGATGAAGATCCTCCTACTGAGGCTCATGTTTTACACATTTCTTTTGTTGCATCCTGGATGTTGTCTCAACCAACAGCAAGGTCCATCTTGGTGGTGTAGCCACCACTAGTGTAGCCAGTCACCACTGTTCAGGTCTAAAGTCATTTTATCCACTTAAGTGTCCTCATCTATACACAGTCTAACAAGCATCCGAGTATCAGTATATTGCTGACCCAAAAAACCTGCCATGAGGAGCAGATGTCCCACAGTCAAAGGTCTGAAGACTATGGCCTTGCTCCCCAAGTAACCAGTGCCCAACCAGCAAACTGCACACTTTGTTTCCAACCTAACCCTGTCATGCTCTGACAAATGCATCCAATCACACTACTCTCCCATTTGATCAAGAAATCGGGGCTGTAATTAAGTACAGCAGAGGACTAACACAAAGCTGTACTTCAGTTAAAGCAATGACTTGATTTTTGTCACTTTACTGCAAAAACTAGATCTACATCATCTATTGCAGGAATCTGCTCTTCAATTTTAAAGATTATTGCCGTCTAACACACAGTCCTGTCTGCAGTCAAGTCAGAGCAAAGCTGATAATGAGTGCCAACACAGCTGGATCTCAACAGCCCTTCCACTAAATCGCGGTGTAAAAATTAAGGGAGTGCCAGAGATTACTAAGAAAAACACAGCAACACACTTGCAGGCTTCCAAACAGAAGTCATCTCATGAAGATGGGAACAATTCCAGGTGCAGATGAAGCATGCAAAGGCAAGCAGACGTGGCAGAGTTTGCATTAGTCCAGCTTCTAACCAAGTCCCAGCTGCCTTTATTGCAATGACGCTGTTGACATTTCCACTTGTGAGACAGGAAAAATCAGCTGACATGAAAATCTTTGCCTACAATCCCAGAAAAACATATGTTGAAGAAGACACAGAGATCTATCCAAGGCATAGGTGAAGAAAAAAGAAATAAAAATCCATTCTTCTTCTGGCTAAAGCAGCCCTCGTTCTCCAGTGTCTACCATCAGCATGTATTTATCACCATCCTCAATTCTGAAAGCAAACTCCAAGTGACAATGCACGATGCTCCTGCAGAACTAAACTCAGATGGATGGAGGACAAGAAGCATAATTTAAGACAGTTTATACTACTCACAGTACTAAGAATGCAGCATTCAGGCTGCAAGAAAGGTCACTGGTAAATTGAAGTTGGCGGAAGGTGACAGAAAAGTTTACAAATAACATACACGAAGTATCTTGAATGTCAAGCAATTCAGCTATTTTGGATCAGGAAGACTAAAGGAAATGCCTTCAACATCCAACTTCCAGAACAGCATCTTGAAAAAAGTCACACTTCCCTGCAACGCAAGGTTCTCCAGAAGGAGCTAATTCGGGCATTCGGGGAAAAGAGCAACCAGAGAGTGAGTCTGGGTAGGCAAGAGCCTTCCTCACCCAGACACGTGAACATACTCATCTTTAGAGGCCCAGAACATCCTATGACGAAGCATTACTGCCATCAGTAGTATCACTCAGGTTGACAGGAACCTCCTCCTTTGCTAAACCATACACACCAACACAGAAGAACAGTTTAAAGTTGTTTCCTATCTCCCAGCTGGCTCATTCCTTTTAGTGCAGAAGTCCTAGTCACCAGGATCTTCCTCCAACAAAGTGCAAAGGATTGCTGCCCTGAGCTGGCTAGACTTCAGCTTTCACCCTTTTTGCAAAAGCTACAGGAGATAAGAAATGTAGAGTCCACTTCTTCCCTTCTGAACACGATCATCTGATGAAAGTTTCTCAAGTAAAGGAGAAACTCTTCATGGAGTTTTGTTGGAAGAGCAGGCTGGAGGTCTGCACTGCAAATCATCACAGAATGCCAGGCTGGAACGGATCTCAAGGGTGACCTTGTCCAACTTTTCTTGGCAAAAGCACGGTCCAAACAATAATAAAATCATAGAATGGGCTGGAAGGGACCCTAAGGATCATCTAGACCAACCCCTCCCACCATGGGCAAAGACACTTTCCACTAGATCAGGTTGATCAAAGCCCTGTCCAACCCAGCCTTGAACACTTCCAGGGATGAGGTATCCCCGTCTTCTGTGGGCAACCTCCTCCAGTGTCTCACCACTCTCACAGCAAAGGCCTTCTTCATAATATCTAATCTAAGTCTACCCTTTTTCAGTTTATAAACCACTGCCCCTTGTCCTGTCACTACAGACCTTGGTAAAAAAGTGTGTCACCAGCTTTCTTGGAAGATCCTTTTAGGTACTGAAATGCTGCTATAAGGTCTCCTTAGAGTCTTCTCTTCTCCAGGCTGAACAACCTCAATGCTCTCAGCCTGTCCTCACAGCAGAAGTGCTTCAGCCCCTCTGTCATCTTCGTGACCCTTCTCTGAACTTGCTCCAAGAGGTCCAGGTTCTTCCCACGTAGGAGGATCCAGAACTGAACACAGGAGGGTGTCACAAGAGCAGAGCAGAGGGGGAGAGTCACCTCCCTCAACCTGCTGGTCACACTTCTTGAAGTGTATCTAGACAAGATACCCAGCACCATGTTCAGCCAAATAAGCAGACAACCGACACAAAGTACCGTGTGACTGACTTCAGCAGGTCCTTCACAGCCAAACTCCAGCCAGGAGTTTCATGCTGAGGTCGAAGGAGCGAAGAGGAAAATAAGAAGCAGCTCAGTCTAACAGGACAGGCTGAATTTCATCCTACTTTCTAACTTTGGACCATCCACATGGACACACTTGCCCTAAACCAACTCAGAATCTCTAACATAAAGATCGTTACTCCCATCTCACAGAAGTGCTAATTTGCATAATCGGGTTCCTTGATGTTACCACTTCTTCCATTCCATTTCCAAAGGAAGAGAGAGAATACACCAAGCATCTTGAATGTCAGGCAATTCAGCTATTTTGAATCAGGAAGACTACAGGAAATGTCCTAAACATCCCACTTCCAGAATAATACCTTGAAAAAAGTCACAGTTCACTTCAACTGAAGAGTCTCCAAGTCCATTCTGTTTGCCCAACACATGCCTTAGCAGTGATAAAGACAAACATTTCTATGCTGCAAAGCACCAAGTACTGCAGAGTGTGTTCTCAAAGTAGACAGTGGTTGAGCAGGTTGTAGCCAGGTGGGACTCGGTCTTTTCTCCCAAGTAACAAGTGATAGGGACAAGAAGAAATGGCCTCAAGTGGCACCAGAGAAGGTTTAGATTGGATATTGGGAAAAATTTCTTCACCAGAAGGATTGTCAAGCATTGGAACAGGCTTCCCAGGGAAGTGGTGGAGGCATCATCCCTGGAGGGATTTAAAAGAAAATTAGATGAGGTGCTCAGCGACACGGGTTAGTGGTGGATCTGGCATTGCTGGGTTAATGGTTGGACTCAATGATCTGAAGCGTCTTTTCCAACCTAAACAATTCTATGATCCCTGACTGTGTCCATCACAAAATGCTTCCTGCCATAATAAGCCCTCCTCTTTATCCCAATGATGTTTCTGCCACAATCTCTCCACATTCTCCCTGTATCCATGGTGACTCCCCCTCAGCAGCTCCAAGTCCCATCCATGTCTCAATTTGTTCTCCAAACCATCCTCCAAAATACCAGAGAGGCAGCAAGAAGCCTACATGGGTAATCTAGACCTGGGCGCGTACTAACTGATTGACTGGATGATACCAAAAAAAAAAATAAAAATCAATAATCACTGAATTTTCCTGTGTTTCCCTTGAGGACATTGAGATATTAAGCCCTTGTGTGCTTCATGAACAATTTCATTGACAGTAGAGTAGGGGAGAAAAACCCAAATCAGTGAACCGTACTCTTTTATCTGATGTGATTAACTCGGCCAACCTACTAAAGTGGAAGAGGCAGAAAGACAGCAACAGGAGAAAGCCTTCAAAGAAGTGAGAGACTTTAGACTACCAAAAAAAAATATTTCCACTTCCAAAAACAACTTAAGAGCGCTCATCTGTTCTCACTTTTACACTTGTGCCCCAAACACTGTATTTGTATTTAATTTTCTGGTTCACCAAGTAGAAAAATCCCCCATTACTCATCCGTCCAGCTTTATTTACGCACTTGGTTAGGACTGAGCTGAACACTCAGATCTGTCACTGAAGGTTTCAGGTGCTCCTAGCTCTGGTTTGCACTCACCCTGTAGTAAAGCATCAACAAGGAAGGTTTTGCATTCCACATCATGGCACTGCCCAGAAGAAGCCATCTCCCACCCTACCACACCAGCCCAGGTCCCACCATGTCCCCACGGCTGGCACTCGGCCTTTCCAGCTGGAGGTGCAAGCAAAATTAAATCAACCCAAGCAAGAGCAGCAAGCTGCCTCATCAGAGCCAGGACTATACCTCATGTATTCAAAAACCTACGTGGTTTTTTTATATTTATTTTTGGTAGGGTTTCATTTTTAATTAATCAGGCTCTGGAACTGTCTCACCATGCAGACACCAGCTCGTCAGTGCTGGATAGGACCGAAGTCAATAGAACTGCTTAAAAATGGAGAGGCTCGATTTTTATTGGCTTAAAATGATGCAAAAAAAGGCATCTCGGGGCTGCAGCTCCATGATGCATTAGCTCTGACAAAGAAGATAACTCCAGACCTCCCCATGCTGCTCCTTCCCCGCCCCACACCATGGCTGGCTCTCCTCTCTCTTGCTAATACCGCAGCCGGCAGCTCACGCTGTAAATCAGATCAATGCAACATTCAGTTAAAAATAACAGCCAAAAACTCCTCCATCGCAGGAGAGCCTTTAGTATTACAGATGATGAAAGCACGTTTCTAAAAAAAGCGAGCCGAGAGCAATTTCTGAGAAAGTGGCAAAAAAAAAAAAAAATTACAAAAAACCCAGCAGAACAAGGGGCTGGGCTGCTCCAAGCACTGCTGGGTCACCAGAATAAGCCCAATGGTGGGAAAACAGGTCTCAGGCTCTCCAGCTGGTTGCTACCCAGATCAAAGATGTTGTCTGGCTCCTGTTCTGGACCTGTGTGGAGATGCTGTAGGAGCAGGACATTCAGAGGACATCAGCACCCTCTGCTTGCCCTTGGGCACCTCCTTGCCCAGTGGGCTGTTAGTCCTGCCTTGTGGTTGGGAGTTGGAGGGGGAAGATAGTGGGATGCCACTTCTAGAGAAGACGCTGGGATGCAGCTTCTGGGGTCAAGAAACAGCATCCTTATGGTGAGCACCTGCATTTGGCCTGCAGTGCTTAGTGCAACTGTGAGAGAAAAAGAGAAGACATAACCCTAAGGCGTTTTTTTTATGACTATTTTTATGATTGATGCTAAGAAACATGACAGATTTGTTGCTGGGTTTGGTTTTTAATTTGCATTTTCATGTGATCTAAGCACCTTTCATCTAAGCACACATTAAACAAATAACCAGCTGCCCTCATCCTGCAATCCACGCAGACATCCCCATGCTTGAATCACAGAACCGTAAATGTTGGAAAAGACCTCTAAGATCATCAAGTCTGACCACCCCCCCAACACCACCATGACCCCTAAGCCATGCCCCGAAGTGCCACATCTACACCTTAGAATCACAGAATCATAAATGCTGGAAAAGACCTCAAAGATCAACAAGTCTGACCACCCACCCAACAGCACCATGACCACTAAGCCATGTCCCAAAGTGCCACATCTACATGTTTTTTGAACACCTCCAGGGATGATGAATCCACCACTTCCCTGGGCAGCTATTTCAATAAGGGGCTTCACTTACTTGAGACATTCATGCAACTTCTAAAAAGTTGAGTCTCTTCCGAGCATTTTAACTCACTTGCATGGACAAACTCACCAGAACAGGAAGGTACCACCAACCTCATGGTCTCCACAGTCTTTCCAGGCTCCAAAGGGTTTCCCAAAGCTGTTTGGGTGGGACATCACGCTTCCTCAGGACCCACTGCCCCGAGACACCCTTGCTGAGAGCTGGGCTTTGCTTCCAGCCTCCTGACCAGCTCTGATGCTGATCACCACGTCTTCATTTCTTTTTATTCTCCAGTAAATTTATCCAAGTCAGGAGCTAACCTTCTTGTCTTGCGCTTATACATCTGCCAGCTCACAATACTTCCATCCCACAGCAATGCTCAAATTCAATGATTACCAGATGGACCTTCAGGAGTAGGACGTACTTTCAGGTAGCTAAGTACTCCGCGGCCATGCAGGGAAGAGGTTTCTGATGGGTAGTTCAAGCTCAGTCCCTTCTCCATCATTCTCACGTCATCCTCCCATACACCTCCATCAAGCTCTGGCTTCAGCCCACCATGATGGGATATGGCTCATTATTTTAGGAAGAGCTTTCAGATACAGCCCCTCAAGCTGACTCTTCCAGGCCATATCCAGATATCCCCAAAAATTTGTAATATTTGAAGAGCAAACCACGGCTAGGGGTTGGAACTAGGTGATCTTTAAGATCCCTTCCAACCCAAACCATTCTACGATTAACATGTGTGTCCTCCACATCGGAGCCACAACAAATCACAAACACTGAACGAGACCTGATACGAACTATTTTGTTTGACCTCTGGCTATGACGGAGCCAAAGTGAGGTGATTCCAGCCTTTAAATATTCCTGACTCAGCCAGCTCCAACCTCAAACCTTGAAAGCAAGTGCACAACAGCATCAAATCCCCCAGTTGTTTCACCTTAAATAGGCAGGTGGGAGGCGTTGACACTGAAGTGATACTTTGCAGTTCAGGCAATCTGTGTTCAACTGCCAGGCTTGCATAAAGTCTGTAATTCGGTATTGTCTGTCTGGAGGAATTAAAGACAAGGTGCAGGCATCTCATCTGCCTCCGAAGCATTCTAGTGCTGCAAACTGCAGAGGAAAGCCTCTTAGTTTAATGGAGTGTTATTCTGCTTCATTATGGTCTTTAATCATTTCAATTTTTAACCTTCAAGTAGGTAAAATTAAAAGAAAAAGGGAAAAAAAAAGATGCAAAATGATACAACAATTATAATCAAGGTGGGAAGAAACTTGCACCGCGTTTATCGCTGGAGCAGTTTGGGAGTTATCCTGAACCAGTCTACACCATTGATCACGGCATTTCTCAGCCTCAGCCTGCTGCAGCAGGCAGATAAAACATAGCTGCACTGTGTGCATAAATTGTGTTAGATACATAAATCTTAGCAAAGTGGATTCTTGTTTTGAGACAAAACCCAGAAAGAATTACGCGTCGCATTAAATATTTTCTTCTCTGTCCTCTTCTCGTCTGTCTTGAAAGATCAATTAAAGTGCTTTTGCATAAAACAGGCAAAGAGAAGCGCTTTGCACAAGTAAATAAATAAATAATGTAGCCGCTCTGTGCTTTTAATAAGATCTCTAAAAAACCCCAAGCATAACGACTTAAAGATTCCCACAGTGAAAACGAAGAAAGCACAGAAGGTTTAATCACCCACTTACGAGGCAACAAAATAGATTTCTCGAGCCTTAACGTCTCTTGCAAAATTTTAAGGGCTCATATACAAATATTAGTAACGTGCTGCAGCAAGCTGAAGAGTTTCCCCTGCCCTCGCACAGGAACACGTGCAAGTCCCACCCCTGCGCTCACGTACAGACATTTACTGTTTCCATCACTTCTCTATTTGCAAAAAAAAAGAAAATAAAAAGAAATTACAAGCAATCGTGACGTGGCTTTGAACACCTTCCTCTTCTTACAAAGGTTTTGCTGTCCTGTATTTTAGCAAACTCCTTGTCCAACCATGCAGCAACATCTGGAAGCACCATTTCTCTGTGCATGGACCAGTAACGCGGCTCAAGGCCAAACGCTTCAGCACAAGAGCATCACTGAGTTCAGCCAGTCTCCCAGTTATCAGCCACAACAGGAACTGGAGGAAAGAGGAGAGACATCATACCACCAAGCAAACTCAAGACTTACTTTCTTCTCCCTCAGACTGCCCTACATCATATCTTTGCAAGGCAAGGGAGGAAGAGGTCCCATCAAAAACCCCATCTTCTCGCTTTCCAACAAAGAAATTTCTTGTGATAAGTGTGGTGAAACACTGAATGAGGTTCCCCAGAGAGGTGGTAGATGTCCCACTTGTGGAAACGTTCAAGATGAGCCTGTGGGCATCCTGACTTAGTTAAAGTCATCCCTGCCCACTATAGCAGGATTAGACTGGATGACCTTTAAAGGTCCTTTCCAACCCAAAACATTCTATGATTCTTAGTTCTCTAGAGAGCAGCAAACCATTACGTCATCATGACCAGACGAACCCAGAGGACCTTTCTAAACTGTGTTGTTGGACAGCAGTTTGGAGGAATTATATCTCCTCCCTCCCACAGCATCAGTGAAGCGCTCGAGCGATCTTCTACTTTACCCAGCCAATGCCAAGATGTTGGGCTGACTTCCAGCAATGCAGTCTGGAAAGGAAATCTCAGCTCCAGGCAAAGCTGTGACAGAGGACAGCCATGGAATTGTTTAGGTTGGAAAAGACCTTTAAGATCATCAAGTCCACCTGTTAACTTAGCACTGCCAAGTCCACCACTAAACCACGTCCCTAAGTGTCCCTTAAATACCTCCAGGGATGATGACCCCACCACTTCCCTGGGCAGCCTGTTCCAATACTTGACAATGCTTTAAGTGTAGAATTTTTTCCTAATATCCAGTCTAAACGTCCCCTGGTGCAACCTGAGGCCATTCCTTCTTGTCCTATCGCTTGTTCCCTGGGAGAATAGACCAACCTCCACCTCACTACAGTCTCAGGTGGTTGTAAAGAGTGCTAAGGTCTCCCCTGAGGCTCCTTTGACTCTGCCAACCAGGGTCCTAAACAGAGTAAAGTCCTCCAGAAGTCTGAGGCAGCAGTTCTGCTGATCCCCCTCCTTACAGAGCTAAGAACTCTATCTTTTTATGATCACTGTGCCCAAGGCGGCCTCCAACCATCACATGACCCACGAGTCCTTCTCTGTTCGCAAACACCAGATCCAGCAGACACCCAGCCGTGTCAGGAAGGTCTCTTCCACACACGCCAGGAACCTCTTGGACTGTTTCCACTCTGCTGCGTTGTATTTCCAACACACATCTGCTAAGTTGAAGTCCCTCATGAGAACAAAAGTTGGTGATTGTGAGATTTCTCCCAGCTGCTTACAAAATATTTCATCTGCCTCTTCATCCTGGCTGGGTGGATTCCCGCCGCAATATCTGCCTTGTTGGCCTTATCACTGATTCTTACCCACAAACAGTCATCTCATCACTCTCTCATCACCATCATTAAGCTTCAGACATACAGGGCTACCTCATCACCTGTCCTTCCTCTCCTATCCCTTCAGAAGAGTTTAGGGCCATCTAGGGCAGCGCTCCAGTTATGTGAGTCATCCCACCACGTATCTGTGATGGCAACTATGTCATCGTTTTCCAGTCGCTCAATGGCTCCCAGTTCCTCCTGTTTGTTGTCCATATTGTTTGCATCATTGTCGATGCACTTCAGTTGCATTACTGATCTCACCCCATTTTTGGGAGGAGAAGCCAGTCCTACATGAACATTCTCAGGGGCTTCTGTGGTTTCTAACACATCAATAATCCTTGCGTCTTTGTTGCCACATGGATCTTCTCCGGCTTCCACTGAGAGAACAGACTGAGGGATCTCACTAGTACATCAACCTTCAAACATTGACGTGCTGCCCCCATGCTTATCTCCAGTCAGTCTGGGTTTATCCCTTTCCCCCTTCAAATCTAGTTTAAAGCTTTTTCCATGAGCCCCATTAACTCATGTGCAAAGATCTCTCTCTGAGACTGTTCTAACCTATTTGTCACCAGCAGTCCTAGTCATGTAAACCAACCCATGACCAAAAAAACCCAAAATTCTGCCAGTGACACCAGTTAGGAGCCAGGTAGAGTTCTGCTGCGTCTTCTTGTTTCTTCCCTTGTTATTCTCTGCAACTGGAAGGATAGAGGAGAACACAACTTGTGCTCCTGATCCATTATCCAGTCATCCTCAAATGCAACAGAGCTGATAGGCAAAAGAAATCACTGCCCTACTCAATTGAAACAGGAGGAAAATGACTTGCAATATTAAAGAAAAGAAAAAAAAAAAAAGCTCCACAAGAGCTCCAACAAATTAAAACCAAAGCTAAGAGGCAAGTAATTCATTTAGGCAATATGCAGTGCCCATACTCTACCTGAATTGTTTAAGTTGAAGGTTATTGGTTTAATCAGAACCACCGTAAAAAGAAAAGCCAGGGTCATAAGTACAAGATTTATCTCGAGCAAAGGAAATAGGTTTCTCGGGAAGGCATTTTCATTTAAAATAGCAAAAAATAGGCTGCAGTTTGTCAGCTGACCAGTAAGGGGAGTCGGTGCCTAGAGCTTTGAGTCAACCACGCATACGCAATTTTTGGGTGGAGAAAAAACTCAAATGAACAATTCTGAGGTAGTGACACTGAGAAAATATTGACAACTGCCAGAAGATGCTGCGGGAAGATGGACAGAGAGCACCAGGTCCAGAAAACCCACTAACCTGGAGAAGAAATATGGCTCAAGAGATACTACAAAAGAAGGAAAAAAAAAAAAGCTTGAAAATGAGTCTTTCTCTCGCTGCAAGACTTAATGGGGGTCATGTGATGGAGAGCATTTGGAAGGAGAAAAGCCAAGAACAAATGACATCAAGTCAAGATGGAGCCTGGGATAAGAAAATAAGAGTTAAATCTCAATGCACTTCTGAGTGCAATATTTTGAAAAGACAAGACTTGGCGTTTGGTGGCCTTGAGGAGACATCGAAGAGGGTATCTGATGCCTGGGAGAAGACTTCAGAAAACAAGAGCTCATCGGACACCTTAGCACTAAGCCCCAGCACTAGAAAGAAATAAACATGAAAAAAATTAATTTAAAAAAAAAAAAGAAAGAAAAAAAACACCTCAAATCCTCTTGCAAGGAGTGGGATTTAATATTAATCTACAGTACCTAAAGAAAAATGCCAGCAGTAAGGAGTCATTAAGCTTTGTATGAGGAATGGCAGCAAAACCACCACCAGGAGTACAGCCCTGCTGGGCTTGTCAACAGAAACGGGGCTGCCGGGAGGTGCGCTCAAACGCTTGCGTTCCTCTTTCCCCTTAATCTCATTAACCTCCTATTTACTCTGTTGTTGGTGATTACTCAGGATGTTAATAGGCATACTTTTTGCATACTATTTACTGGAGGTTCCGAACCTGTTTAGCTCTGTATACAAAACGGGGCTGGGACGTGCCAACGCTCCCCGTGCTACAGAAAAACGGAGGTGGAGAAATAAAATCCTTTTTAAGGACGTGTTTCAAAGGCTGCAGTTTCTTGAATAAGAATTAAGCACAAGATAAGTGATTGGTTTAGATAAATTTATAAGACTCCTCCTTTTTCCTAATTCTAGAGTATTTTCTGAAGTGTACTATGAAGGAGGGACAGACACCAAATCAAAAGTACCCAAAAAAAGACTTATTTCCTACTGCTAAGCTTCAGTAGATGAAACAACTATTCTAGCCATGATACAAATTACCATTAATGGTATTCCAGGTGGGAAAACAGATGTAGTTTAAGAAAACCATTTCTGCTGATTAAAAAAAACCCAACAAAACTCTATGGATTTTACAAATACAATCTGTTATACCTTGAAAAACGACACTTCCACTGACCATCTGTTCCCAGCGTCCATAACCACTCGCTGCGGCCAAAAAGCCCAAATCAAAATCAACGCACCATGAGCATGGACCATCCCAGAGCTTAATGAACCAGCCAAATCAGGCAAAGATCAGCTGTGAGGCGAAGAATTCGGATGGAGATCACCCAACATTAACCAGTTAAAAACCAGGAAAGCACCATGAGAGCAGAAGACACAATCCAGAGGTGAACATCCGTAAGGGCTGAGCCCGCAACGCTCCTGCACGGCCCCTCCAGAAACATCAGCTGCAACGAGCTGAAGGGATATGGAGGAAAAAAAAAACACCAAAAAAAGAGAAACAACCCGCAATAAGAAGAAAGAAAACAGTAGAAAACTATCTCACCCACAGCTTTATTCCTTTGTGTTGCAGAGCCAGTTGTTTGGCACGAGGAAGCAGTGGCCCAGCAGACCTGAGGTCTGTCTCAGCAGTATTGTCTCTGTTTAGGAAAAAAAAAAAAAAAAACAACAAAAAAAAATTGAAAATCAGAAGTGAAAAGTTCATACAGGTTTTTACCTGCTCTGTTTCCCCCGCTCGGAAGTACAGGCATTCCCAAGACGGAGGTTTTAGCCTTATCTTTAGATTCAACTGCCTTTGGGAGTTTTCACACTCTGTGAATTTGCTAAAGAAAAAAAATACACATATTAAGCAAGCTTTGCTTTTGGACTGCACAATAACTCTTGACAATGTAACACACACGTTAAAAAAAAAAAAGAAAAACAAACAACAAAAAAAACCCTACTCCCTCCTTTCAATTTCAAGGCACAAACATTAGGGGCTGTCTGGTGAGATATGGCAAACAATTTTCCTCTTTCTGCAATTTCTAATTTCACCTCACTGCCACTTTCCCCTGCTTATGTTATATTGAGTCTTAGCTATTTAAGAGGGATCTGTCAGCATTTTTCCTACATTCCCTACGAAACCAAAGCCTGTGCAACTCTAGGGGTTGCAGAGCTAGAAGCGCCCAACTGGAAGAGGTCTTGGCGTAGAAGAGCAAACCCTTCGCGAGGACAGTGGAACACAAAGCTGCACGGAGGATTTGTGCCTTTAGAGCAGAGGCCAATCTGCTGGAAAGCAAGCTTAGCAGAAGCCTGAGAGATCACCATGGTATCTTTATAACTGATTTTCAACTGGAAATGACACAGAAAGAGGGGGGAAAAAATCTAATTTTTAATTTGGGGAAGATTCTTTGTACAAGAGTGCATGCGCACAACGCTTGTGTATAGAGCAGTACAACATTTATATAGGTATACATAAAAATACACAGACACATATAGCAATATAACTCATCTGTCTGGATAGATACACAGCAGCATATTTTCAAGCAGCATCCGGAACAATCTGATAGCTCAAATAACTCTGGAGACTCTAGTTAGCGGCGTAACAAACCCATTTTTTGTGCACACACACACAGTGTAACAACCAAATTTTCTTCTCCCAAATCTGGAAACTACTGCTTCAGAATGAATTTAACACACTTTTAATGCAGTTTATTATGGCTTAATAAAAAACAAAATGGAAAACAAGAACAGGAATGGTTTGGGCAACTCAGGTAGAGCTGTTTTTTACACGGTGTAAAATGAAGGACATAGAAGTATTACTCTCTTTTTTACACTAATTATTCCTCAAAGGAAGTGTTTTAATCAAACTGTTGAAAATTTTGGATGGTTGGTTTGTCTTAGCAAGCATCATTACACAGGATTCAGCCTTTCAGACTTATCATCAAAGCTTTCTTGCCCTTCCTTGTGATGGGTGGGGAAAGTCAAATCACATGGGATGATACTGGGGCTGGAGAGAGCAGCAAAAGATGTCAAAGGAGCTCCTGCCCTTTAGTTTCATACATTTAGAAAAAACACACAATTACCCCTTCCTCTTCTCTGATATGCACAGTCTATTTCAACACTCTCAAAAGGCAACAGCAGAAGCTCAAACATGTGAAAAAAATTATGAAAAGCCTTGAAGTTAAAGTACCCAGTGTCAACTTCTGGAGACAGGGTAAATACGATCTTTAAATTTCAAGATGTTGTTCAGCCACACCTTGTCATGCTACATCACACAACGCTCCTTCCTTGCTATTGCTCTGGCCAAAGGTCAAAATTCATCTTTCCAAGAGACAAGGCTTGCTAGAGAGAGAAAGCAATGAAACTCCCATATCCAGCTATCTCCGGAACAATCCACATCTCCATCCTGGAGACCTTCCAAACATCAAGACACGCTGTCGTTTCTCAAGGAAGGAGCCTCCCCTCTCCATAATCACTGTGCAGTGACACATGAAGTACATGCATCCCCACCACACAGCCACAGGATTACTTGTACAAATGCTATTCTTCCTGTAACGCATCTAAGGAGGCTTCAATGTGCTATTGTCTGCTGGTTCAAATCTTTGCATTGGCCACGAAACAGAAGGTCTACATATCAGCATTCAAGTCTTGGAAGTCATTCTGTGGGGTTTGTTTCATTTTTTAAAAATAGAATCATAGAATGGTTTGAGTTGGAAGGGACCTTAAAGATCATCTAGTTCCAACTTCCATACCATGGGCAGGGACACCTCCCACCAGACCAGGTTGCTCAAAGCCCTGTCCGACCTGGCCTTGAACACTTCCAGGGAAGGGGCTTCCACAGCTTCCCTAGGCAGCCTGGTCCAGTGTCTCACCACCCTCACAGGAAAGGATTTATTCCTTTTTCAGTTTGAAACCATTATCTCTCATCCTACCACTACGGTCCTTGATAAAGAATCCCTCCCCATCTTTTCTGTACCCCCCTTTAAGGACTGGCAGGTGGCTATAAGGTCTCCCCAGAGCCTTCTCTTCTCCACCCTGAACAATCCCAAATTCCTCAGCCTGTCCTCACAGGAGAGGTGCTCCAGCCCTTTGAAAAGCAGAGGTAAGTGCTTGGTGTGCAACTAAAAGTACAAGCAGCAGAGGATCCCTCCAGGAAAGTCACACCTTGACCACCAGTATTGTTTTCCATGTGCTATAAAGTTCCCATAATTCAAAAAAGAGCAAAACTGAGTTCTAGAGAGCAGTGCAGTTAATTATATGCATCTCATTGGCTACTCCTTCCATGTGTAAAAACAAAACAAACAAAAAAAAATCCTAAACTAATATTCATGTGCAACTTAAGGTGGGGATAAAAAATCCGAAATCTTGTCTAAAGCAATCCCACACAGAGCAATCCTGCTCCAAATCCAAACAGCAGGATTTGTCCAGCACTGAAACCTCAGGATGCTCATAGTTCCCAAGGGAAGAGTTTCTATCACCTTCACGTAGCCTTGGGTCACACATTTTTAAAATGTCTCTACAAGCAAAAATCATTAATCCTTTCAATTTTTCTGAACAGGTTAAGCCATGACGCCATCCATTCTGGGTCCTTAAGCGTAGAAACGTGGTGGCCCAGTTTTACAGAAGTATCAGGCTCATGCCCATCTCTCGGAGCACCCAATGGTACGCACAACCCTTGAAAGATGAAAACCAATACTGAAATTATCAACACCCCGGGCAACTTCTTGCCGACCCGTCTTCGCCTTCTCTCATCCTCCCAACCTCCCAATCCCACGGTTCTGTTTTCTTCTCCAACTCCATCTTGTCAGGCAGTTTCTTCACACCAAAGTCTCTCCTTCTGCTGGACAAGTGAGGAATGTAAGAGGGACATATCTCTGGTCGGCATCCGTAGGCAGCGTTCCACTATTGGGAGGAATTCATGATAACTCTGCCTACCTGCAGGTTTTTTGAGGCTTTTTGTTTTTAAGCTATCGTGTGTATAACTCACATGATGCCAGGACAGGAATATCACACTAAAGATCTGGAATGTAAGGGGCGGGTTTTCCTCGTTTCTATGGTTATAAGCAGTTTTAATGACCAACCTAAATAAAATCGCTGGAAGAGAGAGAAAGTAGGAAGGAGTGAGGTAGGCGTTTAATTTTGATTGACAAGACATAGCATAACTAGTTAGGATCTGTCAAATGCCTGCTGAGGATCACAAATCCTCAGCACACTGTATGGCAGGGAGAATTAGTCTAAATGCAGAGCTTTACAAAAAAATGTTTCTTACCCAGCGAGATCAGAGTTCACCATTTCTGTTTCCCCACACAAAGCAGCTGACATCACAATAACCAAAGGAGCCAAGGTAAGGACAGAAAAAATGTATTTGGATTTTATTATTTGTGAGAGTTTCAAATGCTGACATCCTCAATGTCTTAACTTTTGCCCCGGGCCAATACATATTTATATCTATTTATACACACACACACGTATATTTATATACATAAGGACATGATTCCCAAGGTTCTTAACTACCACACCAACAATTTGAAAGGTACTATCAACAGCATCACTATCTGCATCACAATAAATGCTGTATAAATACAGAGTAAGAAGATGATTCCCACGTTCAAGACCTTAAAATAGAAGACAGAACAAAGAAAAATGGGAAACATCAAGAAACACAGAGACATTCTGGAAAGATAGAAACCTCAGCCTGACAGTTCGCCGTGAGATTCCTTGAAGAATCCTTGAAGAATTCCTTGAAGGTTTGGAGAAAATGAATAGCATCCCTACAAATGTTCATGGGTGACGTCATCAAGAGAGAAGAATGGAGCGACAGATACTTGGAGCATTCCAAAGTCAGGATCAGAGATTCATGACCTTGGGAAGAGTCAACATCTCAATGAGGCAGGAAGGCAGCACAAGAAGGGTTCTGGAAGACGGAACCAGCAGCTGGTGTTTAATGCCACGGAGAGGCACCAAAGGACAGACACAAAGAAGATTCCAGACATGCCTGAACCAAGCTGAGAAGATGTTTTGTCTTTTACCCTCTCAACACTGTTGAGATGGGAGCAGGACATAGTGATCATCACAGAGCTACACAGCCATGAGATCACCACTTTCCGAGTTTCTAGGTACTTTCTTTGAATGTTTTAAAAGGCTCTGCTATTTTATCAAATGTTGTTTGACTTTTAAGGAGGGAAAAAACGAAGCAAGGGAGGACAAGGTTACGAAAGAGGGAAGTCAACAGCTCCCGAGATGCCTGCCAACAGGATCTGTGGTTAAACCATGCAGTTCTGGCAGAGAACACACATAAAATTTGATATTTAAAAGTCTTCTGGTGTTGGAACATGTAATTAAAGTAAAAGGACACAAGTGAACTCAGAGCTGATCGACACAAACTTGCATGAAAGTCAGAAGAACGTGTTCCCACAAAGTCCCAACCATCCGGTTATTCCACATGCCGTTGGAAATTAGCTACCAGCTACTTTGATTTCCACTGAGGACTGTATCTCTTCAGCCTCCAAAACATACAGATTCGTACCAATGTCAGAGCGAAAAAATTAAAACCAAACCAAAACAAAAAAACCCTGCCTCATTTACCTCCACTTTCCAACCCCAGAGCAATGTATTTCCCGTGATACAAACCTTTTTTTTCCCCTCAGAAATACCCAGGTTTCACAAAATTCAGCACTGGTGAGTCCATAGCTTGAATGATGTGGTTAGTTTTGGGCTTCTCAAAGTGTTGCTGGAGTGTGTCCAAAGAAGGACAACGATATTTAAAAAAACAAAAGTAGATCTAGCACTTGAGGCTATGGTGTAGTGGTTAGGTATGCTGGGATGAAGGTTGGACTAGATGATCTTCAAAGCTCCCTTCCAACCCCCAACATTCTGTGATTCTGTGATTCTGTAAAATGAAGAGAAACATTCTCCTTCCTACAGCCAGTGACAAGCACCTTGCCAAAATGTCACTTTAGGTGCTACTCCAGTGTGTTTGGAAACAAAGAACAGCAGAATATGAGTTAAACATAGATGCCTGGAGTAGGTTTTTAGGAAGGGGGCTTCTCAGAGCTCCTATTTTATGTCAAAATGTGGGGCAGAAGCTCAGAGCCATTTGCCTTTTCTCTAACCCAGTCACCAGGGGCAAGTTTACAACAGGCCTAGTTTTAGAGACAACATTTCACTGCAAGGATTCCTGGGGCAGCTGCCTCTATTAATTTGCTGCTTCTATTGAAAATGGCTATCCTCAAAAAGATGCTGATTTTATCAAACCTAATCAAGGAAAGTATTTTAAGCACAGGCTTAACTTCACTCACTTGAGAAGTTCAACCACTGACTCCTGACTAACACAAGAACTTCTGAACTGATGCCTGTCACTCAGGAGTACAACCTGGGGGCTGTGGCAACTTCATGGCCCTTCTGGGAAAGACAAAACAGAGAACTTCATTTTGTCTCTGTACAAATCCATACTCTCCTAAGTCCTGTACACCATATCCTGTTCTGATACCTTCCCCATGTGTTATCTGATCTAGTCAATGGGTGGTGACCCTGGCGACAGGGAGGCTGGATTAAAATGATCTCTAAGGTCCCTTCCAGCCTAGGCCATTCTATGATTCTATGATTCTATGATATTGCTGAATGGTCTCGAGAACAAGACTTATGAGGAGCAGCTGAGGGAACTGGAGTTGTTCAATCTGAAGAAGAGGAGGTTGAGGGTAGATCTCACTCTCTTCAACTACCTGAAAGGAGGTTGTAGTGAGGTGGAGGTCTGTGTCCTCTCCCAAGTAACAAGTGACAGGACAAGAGGAAATGGTCTCAAGTTGCACCAGGGGAAGTTTAGATTGGTTATCAGAAGAAGTTTCTTCACTGAAAGGGTTTTTATCCATAGGATCAGGCTGCTCAGGGAAGCAGTTGGGTCACTGCCCCTGGAGGTCCTTCCAAGACGTGTAGAAGAGGTGGTCAGGGACACGGTTTAGTGGTGGAGCTGGTACTGCTAGGTTCATGGTTGCACTCAATGACTTTAAAAGTCTTTTCCTACCTAAACAATTCTGTGATTCTATACAAGAATAATGAAAACACCTGCAGGTTAGTATTTCTTGAAGAATGACAGTACTCACTCCTCAAGAATTTGAATAAATGGAATAATTCAAATCCTCTTCCCAATCAGTCACCTCACTCAGGCAAATCCAGCACCCTCTGTCCCTTAAAACTCTCAATTTGCAATTAATTAAACCTTTATGGAATTTATTCATTCAGCACTTATACCCTAAACAAACCCAGCAGCACTCCCACACTAAGTTACCTCTTACTATGAGTATTTTAAAAAATCATTATATAAAACCAGGCAGATTAGATTCCTCTTCTTCTACCAAAATCTGTCAAGTTACCTCTTAATAAGCCATCTGAAACTTATAGATAGCTAACACTGGTCGGTGTGATGTATAATGAGAAAACTCAAGCTCCATGACCTGTCAGGCATATTAACTTCACTCGAGTCCAATCACAGGCCATGAAGACTTTATGGGGTGTACCAGTCCAATGCACACCTCACCTCGGATTATTTAAGTCCCTGAAGAATCACATCCAAGAGACAACAGTGTTGCAGGTGCAGTGTTCCAGCCTTCTTACCCAATGACTGAGGTGAAAACATCTGGTCAACTCTGTCCAGGAAACATCGACTGAATTAAATCCATCACTAGCACAGAGGAATCGCTCAATAACTGTGGTTATAACCCCGTTATGTGTGAGAGGAGGGGAAGGCTCTGACCTCTTGCTCGTGTTCCAGTTACCAAGGACACCTTAAATGCATCATTTAATGAGTCAAATAAGGTTCAAAAGTCAAACCAAGGATAAAAAAGGAATATAAGGTGTATTGGGTTGATCTGGCCAGATTTTGGCAGCACGAGGGTGGAGCTGCAGGGTGGCTTCTGCAAGAAGCTGCTAGAAGCTTCCCGAGTTTGACAGAGCCAATGCCAGCCGGCTCCAAAGAGGGACCCGTCGCTGCACCAAGGCTGAGCCTGTCAGTAAAGTGACATGAGAGGAACGCCTCTGTGATAACATATTTAAGAATGGGGAAAAAGAACTGCGGAACAACAGCTGGCAAGAGATGGAGGAGTGAGAATACATGAAGATGCCAAGGTCAGTGAAGAAGGAGAGGGGGAAGGATGAGCTCCAGGCACCAGAGTAGAGAGTCCCCTGGGTCATGGTGAAGCCCATGGTGAAGCAGGTTGTCCCCCTGCAGCCCATGGGCAGG
>NW_009699426.1:56157-66996 GCF_000703405.1 Apaloderma vittatum
CGGCGGGGGGCTGTGGCCGGGGGGAAGCCACATCAGAGCAGGTCACCGTCAGAGGCTGTAGCCCGTGGAAGAGTGAATGCCCACGCTGGAGCAGGTTGGCTGGTGGGACTTTTGTGACGCTGCGAGGGACTCACACCGGAGCACTTTCCCTGGAAGGACTGCACCTCAGGCTCACGAGGGGTGGGCTGCCCCTCGTGAGGTGTCTCCCGTTGGGCAGTTTGTGATGAATTGCCCTTCGTGGGACGACTCACGCCAGAGAAGAGAGCGTGAAGCTTGTCTCCCGTGAGAGGGACCCCATAATGACCCTGGGGAAGAGTGAAGACTCCTCCTTCAGAGTGAAGAAGCAGCGATAGAACCAACGTCGGATGAACTGACCGTAATCCCCATTCCCTGTCCCCCTGCACCGCTCGGGGGGAGGAGGTGGAGAAATCAGGATTGATGTGGAACCCGGGAAGAAGGGAGGGATGGGGGGAAGGTGTTTCTGCTTTTAAGATCTGTTTGCTTTTTCTTATTTCTCACTACTCCTCTCTGATTTGTTCTTAATATATCTAATTAATTTCAAAAAAAATCGAGTCTGTTTTGCCCAGAACGCTAAATGAAATTGATCTCCCTGTCCTTATCTCACACTTTGAGCCCTTTGAAATATTTTCTCCTCCTGTCTAGCGGAGAAAGGGGGAGTGAGAGTGCGGCTGCGTGGGCACCTGGCTGCTAGCCAGGGTCAAACACGACATAAGGCAAGAGTGGGTAAGAAAAGATGATAATGCTGGTGCAGAGGCAGTGTTAAGAGGTTAAAATTTCCACGTGCTCTTCAGTCTTCAAATATTATGTAGGGTAAGTTTGGACAGTGGTCCCACGGCCTGTAACAGCTTCTCTTGATCTCGTTCAGTGCTTCTTGTCCTAACTGAAGAAGGGCAACTGCTTTACCTACCTGAAAACCCAGCTGTAGCTGGTGAATACAAGTGAGCTGGGGGCAGAAAGAGGAAGAAACGGTCCCTCTGACTTGTACTGATGGAATAGGACTGGCTTGGATGGTCATAAAGCAAGAAGTATGAAATTACTGCTTTGGTCCTCCTTTTATTGCTGTTTCCTTCCCAGTAGTGCCACCATGAACTCCATAACCAGGAAAACACAAAATAAAAGGATTTTTTTAAAAAAATATCCATATTTCATCCAATTTCTTATTGCAAGGTTTCCAACAGCCAAGCTGCCTATCACCAGCTTTTATCTTCAATTCCAAGCAGCGTTGACTCAGCTGGCACAAGCTCATCTGTTACCAGATAATGCCTCTCAAACCTCCCAAACCAACTTTGCAGCCATCAGAGCCACCTCTTCCCCAGACAACACCCAGGAGTCACTCGTAAATGAAATGCAACCGCATCTACTGCTTCTTCAAGCCTGAAAATTCAAGTTATAGAGGTGACGTTCCATTTTGTTTGGCCAATGCTAAGCTAATGCCTTTTCTGAAAGGTGCATACGGCTCAGCCCGTTGGCTTCCCGCACTAAATTACCAGCTCGCCTAAGCTTCAGAATAAACCAGACAAGCGTGCCCTCTGGATGAAATCCCTTTGCTGTAATCTTTATTCAAAACACACCGCTTCGGAGCCTCGCGCTCATTGCCAAAAAAATCGCCTTGCGGTTTGCTCCGAAGACGGCAATTTGCATATCAACATTTCGCTGCAGAGCTTACCCAATGTCCCTGCTATTATTTTAACACTCGACTGTGGGCGGCCCCCTGAGCAGCGCACAGAAGTGCCACGCTAAAAATATTCTTGCCTTCCCCACCGGCTCCACACATGACCGCGGCTAACGCCGGCTTGGAATGCAAAACCAGGAGCGACGGCATCCATCCGCCTCTCCAGGAGGACACACAGGGCTCCAGAGTGCCCAAAAAATGTGCGATAGGAGCAAAAAAAGTACCTTGGAATGGACAGAGGAAGGACGCACGCAGCAGCTGGAAGAGGAAGAAGACAAAAAGAGCCAGTTTTGCAGTCCAGGAAAGCAGGAGAGGTTGATGTGAGCGCAAGATTTACTCAGGAAAACACATTAACAGGTAATAAAGCAGGAGAGGAAGGCATCACCGGGGACATGAATTTAAGATGATGCTGAAAACAGAAAACAGGAGCGATCCTGGGCGAATGTGAGCACAGTCTGATTCATGCCGCAGAAGGGAGATTTCGGTCCCACTGGCAGCCCCGCATTGATGGAAGCGCACGAAAAAACGGACTGCGGGTTTTGCCTGTGCCCTCCTTGCTCAGCGAGCCTCGGTCTCGGAGGTTGTAATTATTTTTGGCAAGGTATTAAACAGGTCCAGGAAATGAAACCGAGAAAAAAGAGTTATTTATGAGATGTAATGCAGGGAGGCAGCGTCAGAGCCTGCCTACCAAACCAGCAAGTGCAAGGTGACCCTCGACTGCTTTAGGAGAGCAACTTCACAAAGGGGTGTGCAGCCAGTCGGGCAAAATACCCAGCCTCAGTCTCCCCAGGAAGGCAACTAATGGAAATGGAGCATGATAAACCACAAGAAAATATCACTTCAGTCAACTATAAGGGCTTTATCACAGGGCTGGTAGGCTCTGAGATTATGTCCATTGAGGTGACGTCCATCAAGATGACACCCACCCAACCTTGACTGACCATGACAACTTCATGCCTCTCCAGGCTATTGGAGAAGAGCAAGAAGAACATCAGAAGCAAATGTTTTCCTCCACCAAAGCTGTTGTAGAGGAAGGCAGCCAAGGGGCTCCATCCACATGTAAAAGACTGGTGAAGACCACTCATTCTCCTTTCCCTCTTTGCTGGCAGAGAAAAGGAGCAAAAGTTGAACCCTCCTCTGCAAGAGGACATTGCATCCCAACGGTGCTGAAGAAGCCAAGAGCCTCTCAAGCACATGAAGAAACCACCAAGAAAAATGCAAAAGCTCTTTGTGGTTTTACCAGGAAGCAAAAGAAAAGGGATGGTCAAAGTCAGGAGGTGCAGGGAGGCAGGAGGTGAGTGTCCCGGGGATGGGAGGACCTCCAGACCGCTTTCTGCCCATTCTCTTTATAATTCTATGGTTAAAAGGCTCACAAGCAGGATTAGTACCCACAGCCCTGCTTCCATGTGTACTAAATTCCAATTAATTTTTAAAGGGATGACAAACACAATGCATTAGGAAAGGAACTGAATAAAGAGAGAAGAGTAAGCCAGTAGACCTCAGAGTGCATGGGACATCTCTATATGCAAAAGGAAACAAAGATATGCCCAAATAGTGTGCAAAGGGGGGGGTGGGAACCAAACACACCTTGGTTTCCACATGCAAAGAAGGGGGTCTTTACAATTAAACTGCAGGTGTTTCCATGAGGTGAGGGAGAAAAAAATAAATAAACACCACAAAAAAAAAATCTCAACCAAAAAACCCCAAAAAACAAAATTTAAATCTCTCCCATTGCCACATGTCTAGGGTAAAGGAGAAGAAATCCATCTACTTGAGGCTCTAAAGATGGCAAACAGGAAAACATCTGTAGTGAGATGCAGTCTGCTTTTTCAAATTCAAAGGCGAGTGGGTCGCAGCATCCCGGTTTCCCGAACTATTGCAGCGCTGCTCATGCCACTCGCTGAGACGTATCTCCGAGGGACCACGTTTGTCACTTGGCCGGGACAGCAAGCCATGACCTTTTCCTAAAAACAACCCGTACCTTTGAAATCTCCTCCGTGGCGCACGGGCAATATTTAAGAGGGCTTCGCAAAGCACGTGGCTGTTCTCTAAACCAGAAGTGTCAAAAAGCTCAGGGCAGCATTTCTGGGGTTTTGACACCCCACTTACTCGCACCTTTGGGCACTTGCAGTTAACGGAGGCCTAAGGTCCTCGAGATCGAGAAATCCAGCCGCCACTGCACGGTGGCCTCAGCAAAACGTTCAAGCATCATCGTTTTCTTTTTTCTGTTTTTATCATTAGGAAAACCAGTCCTAATAAAATTACTTGATTTTTCACCAGCGCTACACATCTGGATGGCTTTACAACATCACCCTCGTGACCGCTACGACTCTTCACCGCGGCCTCGTCCTGCCCGCACCGATCCCACTGCTCTGCCTGCAGCAGCTTCCGAAAAGACCGACATTTTCAATTCTTTACAACAAAAAAAGAAAACAAAATAAACAAAAAAAATATCAGACCATAAAGGCAAACAAACCCACACGCGCTATTATTATAAATGAATTTTATATATATGATACCATAGTACAGAAATTAATTGTTATTTAAGAATATATATTTGTTTATAAGTTTGATTTCTCATATTTTTTCCACTCCAGGTCACTGCCTGCAGCAGAATATTTGATAGGGCTGACATTAGGGTCTCCCCAGCAGCAACAGGCGTTCAGGTAAGAGAGCGGCTGGGGATACATCAGGCAAACGACAGAAGATATCAAAACATTTGGGAAAGACAAATCACATCTCGAGCTATTTAACAGCATGCTTCGACTTGTATAAATCAGGTCTTTTAGAAATTAGGAGGTTCTTGTGAGAGTCTAGAAAGCTAAGAGTCACAAGGGATCACAAAGCAATTGGTTGGGCGGGGGGGGGAAGTCAAAAGCCGCATTAAAGTTTAGCTCTTGCTTCACTTTGCAAGGAGAAAAAGCTCAAGATTTGCAGCTCCCAACAGAATGATGCAGCTACATGGAAGATGGTAAAAAAAATGACACAGATCAATCCCTGCATTAATGCACAGCACCTAGTCTCAAAGCCACTTAGTTTTTATTTATTTTTTTTTAAATAGCTGGGAATAAAAAATGCAGTTCGTTGGACTCGACTTCAAGTTCTTGTAGCATTTACCATTAAAACAAACAAACAAACAAACAAGAAAACAAAAAGAATCTTTTTCTTTCTCATCAATAAAGATCCCGCCAGAAACAGAGGGACAAAAAGGGACTTTCAGGCACCAGCGGGATGTTGAGCGGTGCCTGGGCACAACCAGCACTGTAAGCGAATAATCTGCATTATCCTCCTCTAAAAAGAAAAAAAGAAAAAAAATAAAATCAAGCCCACATGATGGAAAAGGGATGCTTTGAGAGAAGCAATGGCAAAATTAGAGAAACTCAAAGGATCGCCGTCTGCAGCTCCTGCTTCCAGGCAGATAAAATTGCAATAAATAGCAAAAGAAGAAAATACGCCGTGGCTGTTGTGGATTAAACGATGTGTTACCCAGCGAGTCAGCCCAGTTCCTGCAGCACCACTGACCTTTCCCGTTGCCAAACAGATGCACGGGAGCGGGTTTTTTACGCCCTCTCCAAAATTAGAAGAATTCGGAGCATAACGAATATCTTCTCCAGGTTGGGACACCGGATGCTGCAAAGCATTTGCTAATAAATCAGCTCAAACATCATTGCAATTATCTAGAGTTAGTTGCAAATCATTGCTCCTGCTGAGAGAAAGAAAGAAAGAAAAAAGCCCTGCTTTTAGCCACTAATGAGTTTTCCAAACAAACAATTCACATGAAAAATTTCAATACTGGTTATCTAACCAAGGACTCAATTTGAGGGAGAAAATTTGATGAGAAGTGTCATTTTTTTTGGCATGAAAAACTCCACCCTTTGCTGAGCACAGACCGGAGTTTCCCTGCGGTTCATTTTTCGCCACCCTTGCACGGCGTGCAAACCCAGTGAGACATCACCCACGATTTCTCCAAGCAGCCCAGGAGGATTTTTCTCCCCCAAAATTGGGGTGCCTGGGCTGGACAGTGAGAATTACTGCACGCAGGCTTGTGGTCACAGTCATGAGACATCACATGATGGCAAATAAACAAGGGAATTTGAAAGGGAAAAAATAAAAAAAATTAAGAAAAACAGCATTCATGCCTGAACATGCCTCCACAACATTGCTCCTGAGCTATCTGCTCATACGAGATTTTTCACAACGCAGCCATCAATAGCAAGTTTGGGAGTTCCCTTGTACCATATTCAAGTCTCCGGCATCTCAGACAGCAAAGAAATGGGTTAATCCAAAAAAAATTTGGGTCGCGCCACCTCCAAATGTGCCTGGTTTTCACATGCAGAAAAATGAAGGAGGCACCTCCCTCCTCTCCAAAGAAGATTCATTACAAAGCAAAAACAAAAAAGCAACAAGCTTCATCGAAAGGAGCATGATCAAAGTCCCCCAAGAAGGAAAAAAATATGTTTTATTTTACAGAAATAAGGACTATGGCACAACAGGGTTGGAATAAAATCCTACAGCACGTCTGTCTCCTGCACTCCTTTACTCCATGCACCAGATGATGGAGGACTCCTACAGGGGGAAAAAAAAAAATACATGGCCAAGTTATTCAAGACTACAATAATAATAGATGTATGCAGCAAGGAAAGGAGGACAAATAAAGTCCCCGATAACCTCCAAAAAAATAAAATAATCACAGTTCTGCACCGTGTGGCTTTGCAGCGGGGATGATAGTAGAACAAGAACAAAACAAGTGCTCCACGACAAAGAGCATAAACCATTTTGCAGTTATTTTCCGCTTTTATTTAGGGAAGAGATTACAGAGATAGCAAAGAAATCGCAGCCTAGCCCAACGTGAGTGTTTACTTCTAAAAAAAAGAAAGTACATTTACTAGGAAAAAAAGTAAGTACAGCTATTGCAGTCCATTTCAACTTCATTCAAGGAGAGGCTGGAAAACGCTTTTGCAGGTTTTGCTTGCAGCAGCCCAGCAGATGAGCAGCTCCCACACCTAAACTGCTCTGGGGAGAGTTTTCCCACGCAGATCTGCACCCCAACAAAATTGCATTAAAAGTTAAATCCTGATACACTATTTCTTCCTTTTTCTTTTCTTCTGTACTCATCCTCAGGACATATTTTAAAAAGCAACCAACCACCAACGCAATCTTTGCTTTCTAATGGCGCTACAAACGAAACGGACACGGAAAAAAAGAAATAATAATCCGTTCTGTCCCTCCTCCCTTTTTTTTTCTTTAGTTAAATGCTATTTTTTCCAGAATCAGAAACACTGAAAAGCAGAGACGTGCCCATGCACTGCAACAGAGATGGCACCTGCCTACTGAATTTCCTGACTAGTGACACTATGAAGAAAAAGAAAGGTTTTAAATAGAAACCTCCCTGCAAGTGTTAAATCAGATTAATTTAACTCTTTTGCATTATTTTAATCTGGCAGATCATCATTTGCAAGGCAAGCAGAAAAAAGAAAGAAAAAAGAGAGAAAAAAGAAAAAAAAAGTAGAGTAGGGTTCTTATCTTGACCATATTCTTTTGGAAACAGAGCGTATTATTAAAAACCACAAATAACCTTTCTGACAGCAAAAGGACACACACTTCCAGCTCCTCTGCAGAAGAGCAACAGCACAAATTTTATCTGAAGCGTTCTGGGCACTCAGCACCAAGTGATGGGCACGAGCTTCCCTCCATCCTTGCAACTTCTAATGCCGCTGCTGGCAACGCCAACACAAGTTCATGGCCAGATTGTATTTGCACGTGTCAAAAAGAATACCCAAAATAAATTACAGGATGCAGTCTGAAGGGTTGGTGGTGCTGCTGGAGGACAAGCTCTGCAATATTTCCCCAGCAAACACCAGCGTGCAGGCACCTGATGCTTCGTGTTAAGAGTTAAGCTCGTGCTTAGATATCTAGATGGAATTTAAACCAAAAAGATCATGCTGGATACAAACATATCCACTCTGGTGGTCAAGAAAATAAGACCAACTGTGTCCTGGGGGGAAGGACTCAGTCATCCAACCATCCATCCTTCCATCCATCCATCCTTCCATCCATCCACCCATCCAACCATCCATTCATCCATCCGTCCATCCATCCATCCAACCACCCACCCGCTACTCATCAGTTCTCACAGGGATCAGAGCTGGATACCCAAGTCCTCTCTGGCACCTTCAACCCGATGGTGATGAGTCCAACTCTACGTCAAACACTGGCAGAGGTTCCTCCAAACAGCACAAACCCTTCTGGTCACAGGTGTGACGGATCCCTACGTTCCCCTACAGCACCAGCAATCCTCAGAAGGTCCATAAAAAACCCCAAGGGAGAGCCACCCACCCACCTCGCTGCCCAGCCTAGCTGTGTTGGAAGGAAGCTAACAAAGACGGGAAAAGTAAATTAGATTTTTCTAAAAGTTCTTTCCATTTTCAACTAGCAGAATGTGTTTATAGCACAGGCAGGGAATCGAAACTTATTATTTTTATCTTGATATTATTTACCCTTTCACACTTGCTATTTAAATATTGCTGAATTCCCAGACGAACCAGCAATTCAAAATACCATTTGATATACATTTATAAGCAAGGCGAAGCATAGACTCATCCATTTTCAGCTTGCCTACTTTAAAAAAAAAAAAAAAATTAGAATTTTAACGCTGTAGTATCAACGTGCAAATTCATCAAGACACAGAAGTATTACTTTAGGGGTGAGCTTTGTAGAGCAGGGTTAATGGTTGGACTTGATGATCTCAATGTTTTTTTCCAACCTGAATGATTCTACGATTCCATGATTCTCCTCCACTCACAGTAAAGAGTCTCCAGTCCCAGAGCAGCGGGGAGACCTGGTCATGGAATCACAGAATGGTTTGGGTGGGAAGGGAACTTAAAGATCATCTAGATCACCCCCTGCCATGGGCAGGGACACCTCCCACTAGACCAGGTTGCTCAAAGCCCCGTCCAACCTGGCCTTGAGCACTTCCAGGGATGAAGCATCCACAGGTTCTCTGGGCAACTTGGTCCAGTGTCTCATCACTCTCACAGAAGAGAATTTCTTCCCAAGATCTAATCTGAATCTCCCCTCTTGCAGTTTGAAACCATTACCCTTCATCTTCTTGCTACACTCCCTGACCAAACGTCCCTCCTCAGCTTTCCCGAAGTCCCCTTTAAGTACTGCAAGGCCACTATAAGGTCTCTGCAGAGTCTTTGATTCTCCAGGTTGAACAGCCCCAACTCTCTCAGCCCGTCCTCATAGGAGATGCCAAAGAGTCATGTGGTGAAGAGCAAACGACGAGAGGTTTAAAAGAATAAATTGAAAAATAACATTAAAAATCGAGTTGTGAGAAAAGGAATAAGGTTTCTCACACAAAAGAAGATGGGAATAAAATATTTTCATATTGAAAAATCTCTGTTCTACCAGGCTCTGTAATGAACCTCAGCTAAATAACTTGCAGTCACCGCACGGGAGGCAATCCTGGATGCCAGGAAAAGCACAACAGCACAGCAGTACCCTGAAAAAACCCTTTGAACCAAGCAATGGCCAATACTGCTCTAGGAGAGGGATATTATAACCAAAAGCTCAAGTTCATTTTAGACACAATGAGAAGAGGTTACAGATTGGACTCGATGATCTTAAAGGGCTTTTCCAACCTGGGCAATTCTGTGAGGTAACGGAGATGGAGATCTAACCAAGGAACCAGGACCGAAGCAAGACACGCCGCTGCACCGCTCAGCCTCTCTAGTGTTCATCAAAGGCACAGCAGAGGTGGCCACGCTAATTTTTAATTGCACTAACATACACAAGCAAACTAGCAAGGCAAGAGGCTTTGGAGAGAGCAACAGGAGTTTTATTTGTTACTTGTTGCTACTATTATTGTTATTTGTTACTATCTATTTTGTTACTATTACTGTTATTTGTTACTATTTGGCTGAAGAGAAGGAATTAGCACATCATTAGCACCCCAGAAAAAGCCCAGAGACCAACCTGGAAGCGAGATGAGATGGAAAAGGACATGGAAGCTGGAGAAGGGGGCAAAGCAGGAAGGTATCGAGGGGCCAGACAGCAACTGGCCTGAGTCACGAGTGTAATAAGACTTGAATCATCTGCATCGACTCCTGGACCAAGGCAACACGGAGACTAGCAAGGCAGGATGGAGCACTGCCTATCACAGCCTCGTTGCTAAGGTGGGGCCTGGCAAAAGCAGTAAACGCCAGATAAAACACAAACTTGATTGTTATTACTACTGGAGGGAGAAAAAAATGGGGAAAAAGAAACTCTCATAGCTTAGTTTCCAAACCCTCCGCTTTTTGATAGGCAGAGAAAGACACAAAGACAGTTCAGTGGAAATGCAAGATTTCCCCAGCAAAGTCCACTCCAGAGCCAGATGCTCCAGGTTAACTGTACCCCGCAGCCAGGTAGTGCTTTCACTGACAGCTTCAAACCACAAACACTTTCAAGTGCAAAAGCAACCAAAAAAAAAGAAAGTTTCCGCAGTCAGCTAGTGACTATTGTAGAAAGTGGTGCTTTCTACACTTAAAAGTAGCTTTATTTCCCTCTCCTTACACTTCTAAGTCCATCTCACTGACTCATTTATGCCTAAAACTTCCTGAATTATCCTGGAAGAAAGAAAAAAATAAATAAATACCATCATACTCTCTGTGAGATTAACAGTGAACCAAAACCTGTTAATTACAACACAGGTCACGGAACAGTTCCCAGTGTTGCCATTGCACTGGAGGTCAACGTATCAACGTTTTACTGTGTTAAGCAAACACAGGAAAGCACCAGAGTGACCGCTGGTGGTGGATTGAGTGTGGGAACATCCCATCTCCACCCACTCAGCGGCCACACAGGACACACGTACGGTCCTCGGGAGAGCACAGCACCCTCAGAATGTGTCCTTCACTGCTCACACCCCTGAGTAAATGGCAGTCCTGTCCCCCAATTACTCGTACAAAAATAACCTGCACGAGGCCATGTAGAGTCCCCACGCTATGCAGATGTACACGTGCAAACCCTGTGCAAGGGAAGCCACAGTGCCCGGTTTGCAAATGCACACCCTTGAACCCTGGTTCACACACATCCCCCTGAGCCAGGCCAGCCCCTTCCCAGGTCATGCACACACACAGAATCACAGAATTGCTGAGGCTGGA
>NW_009699427.1:0-56120 GCF_000703405.1 Apaloderma vittatum
AAATTAAAATATTTCTTTTTTTTTTTTCTTCCCCTCCTCCTTTGGGTACTGCTGTGGCTGGAACATTTTAAAGAGCCCACACCTCAGTGGTTTGTTTGCTTATAAATACATACGTTATATACGCATACGTTAAATATACATATATGTGCCGACATAGACAGTGCCGACACAGGTCGCCGAGCCCTGGTGCCGCTCCCGGGGCTCAGGCGCAACCCCGGGAGGGGAGATGGAACCTCGGACAGGGCTGATGCTTGATCCGCTCTCCTGTGGCGGCTGGTCCAGAGCCTCCCCGCCTAGCCCTCCGGAACGCAGAGCGGAGATGGCCCCGGGGGTCCCAGCAAAGCCGCGAAGAGCTCTTGTCACGCGGCGAGGGCACCACCGAGTGCCCCCCCCCTCCCCTAAAGGGGAAGGCGGCCCCCCGGGTTGCGGGTCCGCACCAGACGCGCACCCAAAGGTTGCAACCCCCACCCAGCTGCCGAGTGTGATGCTTGACAATCCGGATTCCATGACTGATTGATTGATGGTTACCCGACTGCTCAGCAGCTGAACCGGCCGGGGTTGTCTCCCAGGGAGGGGGTACGGGAAAGCAGAGTTTAAAAAGCATCCTGCCTTCTCCTTGCTGCCTGGGTGGAGGCAGCTGGAGTGTGCTCCGAGCTGCCTCCCTGCACACACGGGAGGGAAACGTCCTTTCAGGAACTCCAGCTTCATCACTGCTGAGATCTAACCTTGTTGCTTTGCTGCGGCGTCACCCCACATCAATAGAGCACTGCATCAAAGTCAGCTCAAAATTGCATTAGTGATTCCGCTGTAATCTGCAACGAGAGTGTGTTTGGACCATTAAAGTCTTTGTGGTGGGAGGGAAAGTTGCTGGTCCTCAACCATAATCCCTCACAACGGCGAGGAATAATCAAAAGGAACAGACTATTCACCAAAGCCATCCCGACTTGCCAATGGAGAGCAGAAGCTTAAATTGCTGGCATGCTGTAAGCCTCATATTAAAAAGAAAGGACAGTGGAGGCAACACATCGGGCTTAGCTATTAGGTCGTATATCAAAGAGAGGTGGCAGGGGGACATCGTAACTTTAAAGGAGCAGTCAGCTTGGGAAGCAGAAGTCCACCTTTAAAAAAATGACCTAATTATTTCACCTTCTGTTGTTACAAGTGACACAAGGTTAAACAGGAAGGATAGCTACCTAGCACTGAGGCGTTCAGTCAGAATCAATAAAGGATTTAATCAGACAAAACCAAGATTTAGGAGGAACTTAAAAGCCTAATGAGCTCTGCAGGTCTTTCATTTTTGGCTTGAAATACATCTGCAGACACCAAGGTTTCATCTTTGCTCATGTAAAGACTTGACCCAATTGCTCTGTGCCTCACTTACACCTGAGCCCAGGACACAGACACCATCTTTACTGAGCAAGCCCATTTTTGGAGGTAATGAGCTCTGCTCATTTCCCTCAGTGGATGGGGAAACATGAAGGTGTCTCTCCTTCATATTTTCTGATTCTAGTCAGAAACATCTCATCTTCTCCATGCAGATCATATACAAGACTGTCCCAGAAACTAAAAACTGTATAGCTTTGCTGCATTAAGCCAGAAAGCTGGAGTATTGAGAAAATTATATTATTAACTCAACTTCCCCAGTTGAGTAATCAAGCTTTAGAAGTGATAGCAGTGCTTCCAGAGCTACCACTTGAGTAAAGCTAAGCAGTAATGTCTATTAGAAAGCTTAAAACCAGAGTGGATTTGCTCTGGAGACATATAAGTCTTTGACACAGTCACAACTTTGCAGCTATGTATTCTCAAATTAGCAGAGGAATTCAGAAGAAGGAGATTAAATATGGTGAAGTTTTTTCATGCTTTCCTTTAAAAAATAATTAAAATTAAATGGACTGTGTTTCAAATATTTTCAGTGTCTCTTTAAACTATCTGGCACAATGGTGCACTTTTTAACTGACTGAACTAATTAGTGGCTTGTTTATAGGAAAGCAGATGTGGAAATGAGCTATGCAGACTAATTAAAAGCTATCAGTAAATACAAGTCCAACCCTGCAATGCATCCCAGTGGTCACCCAACATGGATCTCACTGCAGAATCTGGACACCGGTTACACCATCGGTTTTCAGATCACACTTGTGAGATGCACCTCTTCCATAAGCTCCTTTGTATCATAAATGCCAGGCAGGTGCCTTAAGATTTGTGAATGTTTGGGTGCAGGAGCACTACAACTGAGAAGTTACGACTGGAGTGGAGGGCTACGCAGCTGTTCGTTGCAGGAAATTATGTAAATAATGTCATGTTTAAGGGCTTTTTGCCAGCAAGGTTTTTATTAGAGTAAATTTATTAATCACTATTAAAGCTGTTCAGGCAAAAAGTGTGGCTCATCCTCAGCCACAGATGTGGGTATCCTGGGTTTTGGGAAGACACAGCTGGTGATTTAGTTTTAGTTTGCTTCAGTTTTTAGATCTGGACTTCATTCAGAACGACTGCGATGGTTGTCACTGAAGGCACTGTAAGCCTTGGCAAAGAGTGAAGCCTTGGTTAAGCATACAGTGATTACTCTTTTCTAACTCTCCCCTTCACTGTGGCACATTTTCTCCTCAATGAAAACAAAGCTGACCTGAGATCTTTCCTTCCAACTCTTGTCTCTTCTTTGCCACATTTCATTTCTAGCCTTTTGCCAGTCACTCCATATTCACTCCCTGTATGTTAAGGGGGAACACATGCTACCTCACCTCGTGCAGATGGCAGGAGGAAAAATAGCCTCATGGTTGCCACGTGTTCAGACTGCAGTCATGCTGATCGTATGAGCACCTTTATAATTTCAGAGGCAACGTAGATCATTATTTGGTCATCTGGGATTGTATATCTGAGGAGGTAAGTTCATCTGTGATCAGGTAAACTTGTTTTCTTTCCTAGAGTCAGTAACAGCATTAGTACTGCTATAACCCATGTTGAGTTTGCCACTAGAAACAATAAGAGTTTAGTCCATGACTTCAACCAATCCAGCTGTTTGTGTAATTGCAGCTGGAAGCTTTATGTCTGACCCCAACCGTACAGCATTCACGGAAATAGAATAGCATTATGTACATGAATTTTGAAGAGCACATGCTACCACAGTCCTTATTGCACATGGATTTTGGATCACATAGCATAGAATCATAGAATGGCCTAGGCTGCAAAGGACCTTAGAGATCATTTAATCCAACCTCCCTGTCATGGGGAGGGATGCCTCTCAACACATATTGCTGTTTCCTGTTGATAACTAGGAATTTGTCTGAAGAATATCATGTTTCTCATAAAAGAACTAGAGGTCATGTCAAAAAAACCTAAAGGTAATGTTTTTCTTTTTTCCTTAGAGTTCTTCCCTATAAAAAGAAAGGACTCATTCATTAAAGAGAATGTGTGGGGAACTTTTCATAAAACACATCGACCCCAACCAGGTGAGTGCAACAGCAGGCTGCTCATTATCCTTGGATAGTTCCACAGCATACGTAAGTCCAGAGGATAAGAAAATTTAATGATCTGCTGGGATAATCTGATGGCCAGTAGCATTTTTGAGATGCATGCTGAGATTAGGGTAAAAGAAATCAGATTTCAAGCTGTGCAGTGATTATTGGAAGACAAAGAACTAAAATCACCTCTTCCTCCCCACTGCCTTTCCTTACATTATTTTACTACTGTCTGCTGGTATTACAGCTTTCACTGCATTATCCTGTCTGCTTATGACAGTCCAGCTACTGGACTTAAAAGTTCAATAACCTGACTAAATAATAGTACAGCTGGCTATGGCTACAAATTACCTAGGGACTTCAATAGTCTTTATATGGGACATACTCCTCTCTGGTATAATTCCAGTGATGCTATATGTTGCAGTTTAAGACAGAATCACAAAGGTCACAGAGGACATAGTCCATGCTCTGCCCTCTGTGCTGGTTCTCCACCAAACACAGTGGTCAGCTCCAGCTGGGCCAGCCACAGTTGTACCTGAGAGATAACAGATTTTTACTAAAATGCAGTGTCTTCCTGTTGCGTTTATTGTCCCAGAACAAGCTGTCCACCAGTGTCCAGTGGAGGAAGGTCTTCATGAGGTGTTGGCATAAATTCAAGAACCATTCATGCCATCTAAGGAACCACGATCAGCCCTGAAGAGAGCACTCATACACAAACTAAATAATGCAGGGTTTTTTCCTGTGTTTTGAAGCCACACAAATTAGAATGAAGAAATCCCTAAAAGGTCCCTGGATAGTCAGGTGTCACAGGATGGATGTAGTCCTTGGAGAACAGCTGGTTAACTAATGGGAACATACCGTAATAAGAACTACGAGTCCCAGCTGAGGTCAAAGCCCAGAGACTGCCTTACAGTACTTAGAAAGTTCAAGACAAATTAAAGAAAAAAAAAATGACAGAAGGTGGGGAGGCATTTTAGGAGAAATCTCTATTTGATAGACACTCCAGTTCAGACCACAAAGGCAGAAGGGAAGCAATACTATTTGTATGAATCCCTATTTCCATACATAAAGAAGGCAAGTTTATTTGTCATTCATTAGTGGATATCAAGTCTCCATTTTGCCAAGATTCAGTCACTCAGTCATGGCATAACAGTATCTGCCATGTCACTGATGTGAGTAATGACATATAATGAATAGATACTGGAACAGATTTTCAGAAGCAATTAGTGATTTTTGCATGAACAGCCAAGGTATCCCTTAAGGGGCAATTTTCCAGAATGATTTGGGCCTTTATCTGCTGAATATCAGTGCCATGATCTGTCTATCCAAACAGGACAGTTGAAAGAAAAGGCATCCAAAATCATTAGTGTCTATTGAACACTCGCACCTCAGTGTACCACTAATCCATAGTCTCATGCTTAAGGAGAGAAACAATCACCTGGGCCTATATACATAACAAACAACTTTGAATGTCCCCATCCTTTTGCAGAGAAAGTTTGCTAAGAGTGAAAAAGAGAGCTAATTTTGTCAAATAAATCATTTGTGACAAATGGCTCATCCAGGGCTAGCACTCAGAAAATTATTAGCAACAGCTGGGCTGAGTATGACAACCTATATTCAGGTATTCTTTTTACTTTTCTACCTGTTCTTTGCTAATTTCTGTTATGGATGGAGGTTGGAAAGGAATGAAAATAGGAAAGTTGTGTGAAAACTAATTCAATCATTAGGTCATTTTTAACCTTGCTGCAATTATCACACAGGAGGAGCCATCTGAGAGTAATGAAAGGCGAGACTGTAATTTAGACTCCTCTGAAAAAGAGGAAGAAAGGAATATACCTTCTGTCAGAAGGCACCAGGATTGCTAGGTTTACTCCTGCAGGAATGAGCAGCTCTTGAGCACTCCTGTGTTGCTCACTTCTCTGCAGAGGCACGTGAGATTCAGAATCTTGGACTCTTGTTATTACAAATACCTGCCCTTCTATGGCTGTTGTATTTTTTGATGCAAACATTGATATGTGTGGAACAGAAAATGGCATTAGTAGAGGTACCTGAATCACAGTATCACTGAGCTGCTTCTGGACAAAGTCCTTGCTGAAGGCTGGAAGTTAGTCTTGACTGAACTATTATTATATTGTATACATAGATATATATACATGTATGTATATGTTATACATATACATATACATGTGCATATGCATATACAACATATATATATAAGTACATTTGTGTATGCAGGCAGATATACACAGAAATATGTGTAAAACACGAAATCAAACAAGGTAAACTCACTCCTCACTAGGAGATCCATTTATTTCATACTTACTGACTAAAAATGTTTATTTCCTCTAGGAAGTGGATGCATTTGCATTAGAATGAAACAATGCCATGTAGACCTACCACTGTCTTTTCAAAGCAAAGTGATTCTAACTCTGTGAGGGACAGCTGATTACACTATAATGTGTAGGCCTGAGTCAGACACCCTCATCTTGCTTCTGACTTGAGCCAGCTTGGGGCACAGGAAGCCTCTGCTTTCTGCCAGTCTGGATTGCAGATTACGCTGGAGTTAATGAATCCCTCCTACTTGGTAAAGATCTGCTGACAACATGAGAATATTAACATAATGTAGCTATGCAGAGGGGGGAATATTCAGGGGTTCTTTTGCAATCAATGTATTTTGCATTAGTTAAATAAAAAAATCATTAGTGATTTTGTGCGACCACTATCAAAGCTAAGGCAAAATAAAAAATCCTACTTGATGCACTTTTTTCTGACTCTCGGGAGCTGTTTTTAACTTGTTCTAAGGGTGATTATCTGTATTTGGATGATGATGTGAAATCCAGGGTAAGGAAAAAATCAAACTTGCTGTTGAGAGTTTTTATGCCCAGGATTTAAACTAAAGCAATCAAATCTCTAGGTTCTCATCAAGGGGGGGCAAATCTCAGTCAGTCAAACTTTCTGTTCACTTCTTAGATGTGTGTTGAATCAGTTGAGGTTTGGGCAGAAAATGAGAAGCAATACCACAGAGATTTCATTGAACTCATGTGAAGCAAGGCTTTCTGGGCTATGTGCAGGGGTGAAGGTGAAGGGATGAAGTACAGCAAACCAAGTTTTGGATCTTACCAAAACCCCAGTCTTAACCTGTCAACCACAGAATTTCAACATGAGGTGAGACTGGATTCAGGGCCACTTTCAAAGGCTGCAGACATGTATCCAGGGTCAAAACACAGGATTAATCCACAGAGAAAGAGCATGGCAGAGCCAGGTGGTTAGCCCAGGTTGTCTTTGCTTTCTCAGTTGGAACCTATATCCTCTATTATCTCAGTTTGCAAATCAGTGTCATAAATGTAACAACTCAAGAGGATGACAGTCATCTGGAACAACAACATACAACTCAAATCTTATCTAAATAGGCAGCAAAGTACAACATAAACACCTTACCTGACCTTATTTCTCCATTTTAGGAGTTAAGATGCTCATTGCAGGCAGATCCAGGCAGTAGAGAATCTCAGCGGTGACAGGAAGGCCACAGACACTGAAATGCTCCCCATAGAAACCTTTACCATTGCCTAATATGAAGAAGCAAATGTGGAAATTAGCAGTATGTATTGACACTTACTCTCTACATGTGCTAGTACCACTTATGTCATTGCATTTATTATAAGTAACTCAATTCCCATAGTGTAGTTATAACAGATGGATAAACAAGATGCAATATACTATTCACTTCATGACAATGATCACGTAATTCCAGATTCACTGCTTTTAACTGTTTGCATGAAACACTGATTAATAAGGCTTGGAAAGGCTGTCAGACAAGGATAAATGAATGTGTAAGTGATACAAGTGAAATTATTCCCCAGTATAAATATCTCTAACATTGCAAAATTGGTGATGCTCTTTCAGGGATGAACATGATCTTTTCTGTCCATCAGGTTCTCCCTGAGGCTGAGCAGTGACTACAAGCAGCTATGATCATTAGCTTCCACTTCCCTTATTTTTTTTTCTCCTTTTGCCTCCCTTTAGATCATAAACCTTTGAGAAACAGCCGCCTTGTCCACCATCTGTATGTATATATCCTGTAGTCCTGATCCTGCCGTAAAAGTTGTAGATACTTGCTCAATATTACCACAGGTTAACCATTACAGAGACAATTACAGCAGTCTGCAAGCACATGAGTCAGTGTGTAGAAGTCACAACAGGAGTCATACAGAGCTTAGGAGGACGGAGGGTTAATTCCTTTATCACAAAAACATCTTGCTGGAGCTGCATTCAGTGGATTAACATTACTGATACATCCATTTTATTAAGTGTATACCGTTGTCTGCTGACACATATTCACTTGAGATGACTGCATTATTGAGGTATCTCACAAAACCTAATGCCAATTCATGTCAGTGATTTTAGCAAAACCACAACTCGGTTTCAGCTTTGAAGATTTTGAATCTTTTTAAATTAAAAAGGACCATTTCACAATAATTTTTGTTCTGAATTAGATGTGTTCTTTAGGAATTAAATTATTGGTCATTGTCAGGAGAAAAAGGAGTGCTTTACAAAAGATCAGATATCTGGTTATACCTAGGTAAAGCCCTTCCCTTTTCTGTCACCTCAGCAGTGATTGAAATGAAAGGTCAAAATGAAATCTGTGATGTGCTTGTTAGGTGATATGCCATGACTCTAGTTTATGCTTCTGATGCCTAAGGTTTCCAGAGGAGCTCCTCTCTGAGAATTATTCAATTCTCAGACTTGCTGAATATACCATGTTGCCCTTGGGAGCTGCTATATTTAAAATTACTTCTTAAACTTTCTGGGTTACAGCATCCCCTGATGGAACTGTATGTAGCTCCACCTAATTATAATGTTGACTTACATTAGCTGGATGTCACACAATGCCAAAATAAAATACAGAAACCAAGTTCTAAATGTTTTGTATCATTTTAAGATACCTGCAGAAATCAGGACTGTTTGGCTCTGGGGATCTTGTGTTAGCTTGTCCCACACTGATACAAAAGAAGATAACATCAGACGAAGAGTACATGGAGCAAATGGATTTAATTCTGTGCTAATCTTCACAGTTGTTTTTCCTTTTTTTTTTTCTTTCATAAACTCTTCTTAAAGTGTAGATGATAGGCTTTTTACTGGAAATAATCCTGTTAGGAGGATAGGGATGTATACACATGTTTCTATCTCATTCTATATGGACACAACATTTCAAATAAATATGTGATTCCTAGCTCTGTTTTTCTTAGAAATATCACCTTTATTGCACTTCATAATCTCTATCTGTGATGTCAAATTATAAAGCATAAACCATAAAGCACAGGTCAGAAAGACACTTTGTAAATAAAAGTGTTATCTTTTTGATACCATGAGATGAGAGGGCATCATACAACATCCTCAGTAAGTGTTGAACAGGGAATCCTCTGCTTGTCTGAGGGATCTGAAAGAGCCTGAAATAAACTCTCTGAATACATTAAAAATCATATTGGCTTTTTCTGATGCCCTGTTTAATGAGCTTCTTTCTCACCCAAGTATGGGGCCAAATTTTTTTACACCAGTATGGCAGGCAACAAGCATTCCCAAGTTCCAGAATACCCTAAATGCAAGAAAGATCAGCCTCTGACCAGAAGCTGTCTCCTGTTTGATTTCTTGTCTGTTGAATGACTAAATTATATGTTTTCCTTCTGTATTATATACTTCTCTGAAGATAAACAGTTATTTTAATGGAACAGGAGACTGCATAATCACTGTGAAGTCCTTGAGCTTTCTGCTGGCTGTGGATTTCTCTGTTCAAATCCAGATGAGCTATACAATATGAAAAAATATCTGCTAAGTTTTTCGTTGACATTACTGGGAAGGTGTAATGACTGTTGGTCTGATGTCAGCGGGAGGTGCTGTCAAGAAGGGAAAGGAAAAAAAAACCTCAAAACCCCCTGCAGACATTCAAGAAGAAATCTTGTACTGTTGAGTAATTACAATTTTCAAAGAAAAAAATAGACTTGGATAAACCTGGAGGCACCTTTATGTTTCTCCTTTTGAAACCTTCCATCTCCCTGACACGATGCTTTGCTGTTCTGTCATTTCTGTCACCATGCCATGCTGGGCTCATTCTTTTTTCAGGGGAGAGGAAGTATTTTTGGTCCTTAGAGACCCCACTGTGTAAATGTTTAAAATAAACAAAGTCTTTGTTGAGATTTTTAAAAAGTCTTTCAATCATCAAACAGATATACTCTTAGTCTGTTGGAAGAGAAGCTGCAATTACCAGGGGAATTTCATTTCAAATGGCACATACGTTCTTCGTGTGGGTGGTGAGGTAGGCAGGCATCTCAGTGGTAGGTTATAGTCATGTTTATTATGTACTTTGAATGTTACTTTGCTGATGTCAGTATGGTGCTTTTTTCTGAGGTGCACAGGAAGCCCGGAGCAGTAAAGAGCCTCCCTTCCATGCCATTTTCCCACTTGTAAAGAAGTCTGAGATGTAATTGTGAAGGTATGCAGTCACAGAAATTGCATCCCAGGGAGGTGTTATGTCTTGCTTCTTTTTGTCTAGACAGAAAATGGCTGAACTTCCTGTGTTACATCATTTCTTCCAGTTCTTTCCTGTGTGAATCCTTTTTACTGTTTTCTTTCTCATTCACTTTTTGCTCACCACTCCATCAACACCGGTTTTCTTCTCAGGTAGTTCATAGACCAGTCAGGTCATGTGCCATCAAATTAGACCCTTCCTTGTGATCTCTTTGGCTCTCACATGGATCCTAAAATTATCATTGGTTTTGCAAGATTTTTTTGTAATGTTCTGATTGAAACTGATGTTCCCTTTAACTGCTTCTTTCTTCCCTAAAAGTCTGTTTTACTTTCCACATGGTTTCTATCTCTGCTTTCTGATGGTTCCATTAGTGCTCCTCCAGGCTTGGAGAGCTCCAGTGAGAGCTCTGCTATGTTTAGTTTTGCTTCCTGTTCTCTAGTTTGGGAAAAACATTTCTATCCCACTATGGGTAGTTTTCTTATCCACTTTTTTTCATTGCTTTACATGTTATTTTTTTATTACTATCTTTACAAACCTATCTTCACCTGTCACTGTTTGCCCTTGATTTAAAAAATGGAGAGCAGGCTATGTATCTTGCTGCATAGAGAAAATATTGCTGATAGAAAGCTACAGGGCTAAAGCCAATGGCTAAAATGCTCAAACTTTTCTATGCAAGATTTCCCTACAACCTCGTCTTCTTGATCTATTGCTGTTTTATGACAGAGAAGCAACCACAGATTAGATTCATCTGGCCTAGTACTTTCATATTTCATCTGTATATATGTTGAAAAGTATTTGCTATTTGCAGTGTGTATTTGCTATCTCTCTTTTGTATTTGATGAAGTGGTTTTTTCCCATCTTATAAAGGCTCTTTGGGTGGGACTCAGCTGCCTAAGTATGGACATACAGTGTTATTTTACACATTGTAGGGTTTCCTCTCTGGTCAATTGTTACCTCTTCAGAAGAGTACGAAGCTTGCACAGGTTGTGTGCTCCATGCAGATGTCTCTCACTGCTGAGGTATACATTACCCTAGTGCACATACCCTACAGTATCTGTGTATTAAACAACACAGCATCTCTCATCTCACCATCTTAAGCTTTCTCTAGCAGCTTCTCAGGGAACCACAGGAGTCACACTTGTGCAGAAATCAAAAGGAGGCAGAAATTATAGCAAATGAGAAACAATCCCATGCTACAGTGCAACACTTTCCTACTGCAAATACTGCTGAGTGAAAATGTAAGGTCAGGCGTAACAGTAAAAGAGAAAAAAAGAAAAAAGTACAATAGTAATAAAACAAAATAAACCATTGAGGGTAGCCTTATCAGAAAGCCCTGTTAAATCCAGCCATCACAGAGGTCAGATTGAACTGGCACAGCCTTCTCTATGACGCTAGCTTAACCCTCACCTTGTGAAACACGTGCACACCACCATGGCTCTTCTGCATAATCTTCTACTGGAAGCCCACCTTTTTTTTTTTTTCTTTTCCTTTTTCTATTAAATTTTTTTCCTTAATCAGGTTGTAGTCTGTTCTGGAGTAATGTCTCTGTGTGCATTAAATTGAGACTGGCATACATTCAATTTATTCCTACAGGTACAAAAGGATTTTCGCAGGACCTCTTTCAAAGATCTGAGACCCACAGTAATTCCATTAAATTAAGATGTTTGATATGAGGACCTCACTCATATTTCTGTCTTGAAAAAAAAAAAAGATATATTTCTTATGGATATATTAGAATATGAAATATACCTCCTTTCCTAGCATATAATTTCCCCTTCCTTTATGGCCTTCACAGCCCACATGGAAAAGACAAGACAGAATTTTCCACCTATTATTTCTTAAAAACAAACCACCAACAAAATTCTCTGTAATTACACAGAGTCTCAAAATGTTAGAGGTAATATTGAAATGTTGACAGGCATCTAACTTTTACTAGGGAGGAATGAGCAATTTAGTTAGGATGAGCTAATAATGTATTTCCACTGATAAGTAACAGCTCTCCACTCTGGATAAAAATGATTATTTTAATAAGGCTTGAAATTGCAGGCATGATCTGTGCTGTGATAGTATGTAGGATGAACAAGTAATGCAAAACTAAAAACACTAAATAGAGCTTGAGCAGAGATCCTCTAAGGGATTATTAAAGATTGTAACAATAGTCTGTTAGCCATTGAAATTAAATTTATATGACTTTGCATAAAACAATTATTTGCAAACTAGGGGAGGGGGAAGCACACAAAAGCCTTTTTTTCCCTCTTTCTGTCTTCTAAAATATTTTGCTTTTTAATATTTAAAATGCATTTTCACAATTTATTGGAGGTTTTTTCCTGTTTTCAGGGTTGATACACAATCCTCCTACTGTTTAAAGACTGCAAGATATATCCCAGGGTATCATGCTAATATTGGAGGAAAAGTCTAGCCTTTTCAAGGTCCAGTCTCAGGTTGCTGTTGATGTCCTTGTTATATTTTATCAGCAACAATAAGTTAGGCAGTAACCAGCCCTGGAAGACACTCAGGGTCTGATACAAAGCAGCTCCTATGGCAGCCCACAGCCCTCCTGGTAGCCAGCTATATTACTGAGGGCGTATCAACTCCTTTGCTTTCTGTCTCTGATTCTCTCCTCACCGCTCTTTTCTTTGTAAGCTAAAACCTTTTTTGGAAGAAGCTGACAAAATCTATGAGACAAGGCTGTGCCTGGCACAAGAGGACATGGATCTTGGCTGGAGCTTTTTTGGCAATGCAGTGGTACAGATACTACACTGATAATAAAGGTTTCACACAGAACGATCAATAGGTACAAGACAGTAACTCTTTAAAGCCTCCTCTCTTCTATGACTAGTAGGGAACAATTCACATACAATCCCTCACCCAGTTCTCTGAAGATGCGAAAGCAGATCCTTGGCTGTGTTAGAGTTCAGATAGCACAAGGTGGCCTAACACAACCAAAGCAAAATACCATCTACAGGATTTCTTGACTGTGAAGGTTGTTTCACCACCTTTCCTAGTCTGGCTGTTAGGGTAAGAAGCCTCCTGCCTCCCTCCAGACTCACCACGCCTCAGGGATGGACTTGAGATAAGCTCTTGGCAGGGAGGAGCCTGAGGATACTCAGTGCCTCTGAACGCTCTCCTTCATGTGATCTGGGCAGAGCAGGGCATTAGAGCGAAGCACTCAACTCAGTCCAGCAGCATTTACCCAGCTCTGCACTAGCACAGCCCCGGGCAGCACACTTTACAGCAGGGCTGCGACTGTCGGTGTGCACTGAAGATACAGAATCCCAGAGTTAAACATGCTTTGAGCTTTCCTCACTATTTCAGTGTAGAGATAACTTTAGCAGCACAAAAGGTAGGGTAGACTTCAGGGCAACCAAGTGCATGCTGTGACCCCCTCCTCCCCTACCTTATTTTGTCTTTCATCATTTTTGACACAAGATCTATCTAATGAGTTTCAGACTCCATGTCCTGGGTATATATAAACTATTTCATTCCCAGGTAATTAACTCCAGTTCTGGCATGCATCCACAAGTTACACCTACACCATCTGAAATTTATAGGCCTGGGATGGGGTTCAGTTAGCATGGAGAAGGCTAGAGGGAAGGAGTTAGCATTTTCTGTACCAGATCTCATGTTGCTCAAGCCTTTTGTGTATGGAGCTTTAATTATTTTGAATCTCCATCTCCATGTCAGGCTGCTATTTGCGACGCCGTCCAAAAGAAAAAATACTGAGTGTGAATGAAGATGAAAATACAGAGAGCAAAGTCTGACCAGAAACACAACAGAACAACTCATATTCACTTCTGTCCATTTAAGCTTTTTCATGGGTCTTGATGGACGTATTTCAAGACTTGCACAGTGCCATAAAGCAAGGCCAATTCATGCCTTCCTGAGATATTCTGTTTTGTTTTGTTTTATCTGTTAAACAGTAAAATAAAAGCATTTCTCAGAAACAGAAGAGAGAAGACTTCAGTCTACTTTAGAATAAGTCACTGGAGTAACCTACACCAAGAACTGTACTTGGGGTCTTCTGATTGGGCCTGGTACTTTTCTAACAGAAGGGGTTCAGCACCAGCAGAAGTTACTAGTTTGACCTAAGAGTCACTTCACAAACTATGGCTTGTATTATGCAAAGGGTCTTAGAAGATTTTATTTTCTGGCTTAGAGGTATATATCCATTAATTTCTTTACAGTAAATCACAGCTCATCACCAGCATTCATCTATTTGCAGGGCAGAGCTGGAAGCAGAGATCCTGATGTCTTTTGGTCCTCTGAAAGCCTGTGCTGTTATTTTGGTGGAGTAGGCAATGGAAGAACCAGTATATTCACCATCAAATGATGAGATTTAGTACACAAAAGTGATGGCAGTCAGGGTAGGAAGACGTGATATTTTTTCCAGAAGCAGAAAAAACACTAGGAGAAGAGGAGTGGAAACCAAGCCATCAAAACAGTGTGTGTGAGTGGTTTTGATGCTCTGTTTTTGACCAAGAATGAAAAAGTGAAGAGCTGTTTCAGAATCACTTCTTGTCCTCGATTTCCATTAAGGACCTCAATTCTTGCTAGCCTGACTAATACCTCTGTGTGTATGCTTGTGTCTATGTATATATATATAGGCACAAGCTTTCTCATCAGGGAGGATGGCAAGAGTTGATGTAGTGCTGCTTATACCAGGTCTTACCTAGATTCTGTCCTTTCTAAAGAGCACTCTCCTGTTTCCTCTTATTTAAAACTTAAACTCTTCTAGAGAAGCTACTTCTTCCCAGAAAATTAAGAGGCTTTATTCTAAAAGAAATATTTTCTAAAAAATTGAAGAAAAAAAAAGGAAAATAATCAAAGAATCAAAGAAACCCCTTCTACTAGTAATTGCACAGAAGGTGTGAGTCTGAGAGGGCAAGACACAAGCCCACCTTTACTGTGAACGCATAGTTGTCCTGGGGCTGCTAAATAAGCTTTAATGTTAGGTCTATCCATTTTGCAGTTACCATTCAAAACACTCCTTGTTTTTCTAGATTTCTGTTTAAATTGCACATAGAAGTTACTCTAAAAAATAATCAAACCAGAATGTTCCTCCTGCAGAAAATATTGTGATTTTTATTGCCTTCCATTTCCAAGAAAAAAGGAAAATTAAAAATGCTATTTTTTATATTACCACAAGGAGACTGGAAAGTTTTAAATTGGTAATGTTAACGTGGACTGTTTCGAACATGTTTTCACACAGATAAGTCAGCTATTTCAGAACAGTTTTCTTTCCTTTGAACTAATTTTATAAATTTTTAGAATCCTCTTTCTGAGTGAGTATGAAGGAAGCAACATAGCATATTTTACAGGAAATGCTCTGACAAGTCAATAAAAGCCTATTAAGATCTACGGCAGATACTGACGAGGCAGTGTGAGTGAGGCCAGCATCTGGAAAAGAGAAGATGGCACAAGCTGTTTTGGGTCATGGGCCCTCTGGTACTTTTCTCCAAGGGAGGAATCGGCAGCAGGGGAAAACCCAAAGGTTAGAGCCACACACTGTAGCTTCTGCCCTTAACTCCTGACAGGCATATTTTTCAAAAAACCTGAGCACTTCTCATGTCACTTCCAGTCGATCCAAGTGCAGATATTCAGCAGCTAGAGAAATTGTTCTGTCTTGTTTGAGGCCAGACTTAAAGCTTTTCTCATTAGAAGTTTAACCATTTGTACAGTGGAACTAATGATTACTTGCTTGCTGCTCAGAGACAGGTAGTAGACAGGAGATGTAAATAATTTTGAAGGATTTTGTGTTCCTTTGCTGAAAGTTACTCTAGAACTGGGAAAATACTCTTACTATGCTACCATTTTTAAACAGACTTTTCAATAGATTGAAATACTGGTTTAGAAATTAGGAGACTAGTTTAATATTACAAAGTCAGTGGAAAAAGAAGTTGTTCTCTCCTTTTTATGCTAATTATTTGAGTTTGGATTGCATTTTTTTTCCATAGCTATTGTAAAAACGAAATGTAAATTGCAAAATTAAACATTTGGAACAGTCTTCTTTATCAGTGTATAATTCACAGTATGTCAGGGACATCTAATAACAGCCTATTACAGATCACTTATCAGATAGTTGTTGAGTTACCTGCTATTATCCTCGTTGCCATCCCCCATAATTTGATGTGAACAGTTTCCGAAATTTGCAGTGTGATAATCATTATCCTACATTGTTATGCAGCCCATTTTCTATCAGTTTTAGGACTCGTTTCCTGTTCCTGTTTGGTTTGTATTATCACCTGCAGGTAGCACTGTGGAGATTGCACTGCTTCACGCTTGCGCTTTCCTTACATCCTTCACATCAGCCACTGCTGTATCCCACTGCCTTGGGCCAGACTGACTTTGGGGCTTCTATTGCGTTTGCAATTGCTGCTGGTGATCTGTACATTTTCGAATGCAGATTTACCCAGGACGGCTAACAGCACTAAAGCTCCTGCATTAGCATTGCCTGCCTGCAGTGGACAATGTAATTGTCTTTGACACTTCTACCACCCTATTATTTAGGCAGCTGGCTCTGGCTGGCTTTAGTGCCTCTTGCTAACTAATGCTACATAGACATGGGCAAGTGCCAGTTCCAAGGACTCATTTCTCGCTCCCCTGCTACTCCCCTTTCACTAACAACCACCACAGCTTTTTAACTCATCAGATGCTGGGGCCACTCTCTGCTGCCCTGGGACACCCACCCTCTGGGCTCTGGGACACCCACGAGGCCCAAGGGGTAGGAGTGCTGGGCAATGGTGAGAGCACCTGTTTCACCCCTGAGGCCAGGCAGCCTGGGCAGCTGATCTCCTACATGAGCACCTTCTGCTCCTCTGCCCTCCCGAGCACCCTCCACGGAGCCGTCAGCTCCCAGATTTGCTTGGAGAAGCTGTCTGCAGGCAGCATTCAGCCATATGTGGGGAAGGGAGGTGGGAAGAGGCAGGAGCCAGAGGCTTCCTCGGCCAGACTCCAGCTGGCTTCATGCCTTCTCGCAGCATTTTTCCTGACGATTCAGGTCATCAGGCAGAACAGTTCTGGTCACGAAACCCAGATCGTGAGCTTTCTCTCACTGTTAGGAGAGGAGCTTTGTGGCTGTGCAGTCTCTGTTGGCACTCAATGCAGGCAGCTTTCAGCAAGTTGATCAAGGCCTTATCGTTCCTTTTCAGTTCTGATTTTTAAGCACTCTGGTTCTCTTGTATTTCAGTATAGGTTTCTCAATACATTATATTGCGTATTGTGTCAGTTATGATGTCCAAATATACACCTATTGGTTAAAATCATCTTTTATTTTTTACAGACTTGCTTTACCTAGGAATTTTTAATCAAATGGAAAATCTGACCAAGCAGTGATTTTATCATACTGTTTCACCAATTGACCTAAAGTTGGAATGCTTAATTCATCACTAGTTCTCCTCACTACAGCAAGCCTATGTTAAAGTCTTAATATGCACAACTAGAAATACCCTCTCCCTGTGAAATGCTCATGAAAAATGCCTGAGAATATTTTGGGATCATTCATACCAAAATAACAGAATATATTGTAGAGCATATACTTTTCTTTTTTCCTGTCCGGGTACTAATTCAGCACTCAGCTCAAGTTACCATAAAGTATATGGACGCATTTCCTAATAAAAAGTGAAGTTTCCCTACGGGAGCAGTGAGCTGTCAGCTATCTTTCTGCCTCCCTTTCTTTATTTTTCAGCCTTTCCTTTTTGCTATCTCTTGTCAATTTTCTCTGAAACATTTTATTTCTCTTTGCTATTCTGCAAGAGCAGAAGAAAAGAAAACTGGGGAGAAAAAAAAAGCTAGGGGCTTTAAAGTTTAAAAAATAAACACAATTTGGGAACTGTAGAAGCAGCTGTTAGTTTCACAGGCCGTAATTTACTAGAATACACGCGGTTGTAGTCAGCAAAATTAGTGTTTGCTTGGGTTTGCATTTCAGGCAACTCACTACTTTTGAAACTAGCATACAACAAATACATCAAGAAGAGCAAAGAAAAAGGGAGTTTTGTGTTTTTATTCTAGCACACTTACTTTCTTATAAATTCCCTTTCTACAAAAAATGTATAATTCCTTTCATTTTTGTGATCATTTTGTGAACATTAGCATCCAGTCTAGTCACCAACAACAGAGCCCCATGGAAGACTGAGTTCAGGATAAGGAATGACTGTGGATGTGGATGGTTTATGCATTAGGTGAAAAACTACAGTTGCTTGCCTTGACTACATTTCATTTCCCTTTCAGCAATGTGTCTACCTAACATTAAAAGGTCTTAGTGAAAAAAATTATGCTTGCAGGGTCACACTCCAAGGACCGTATGCTCCCCTGCTTATTACTGGGAAGGAACAATCACATTTCAAATGTCTGTAAATTCAGAGGTAAGTCCTTCAGTTCAATTCAAGTCCACCAGCTAAGAAAAAGAAGTATACCTCGGGGGTTTCTTAACCTGTTGCTTCATCAAAGTGCACTCAAAAGTGACTCCGCACTTTCCTACATTCCCCCACAGCATCACTTCTGTCCCAGCCTGCCACTCCATTTGAGAGCCTCTGCGAATCCCACAGACTATCACCGGGGTGGGGTAATTAGACCTCAAAAATCACAGGTCAGCTGCGATACTGTAATGCTGAAATGCCAGTAATGTGTTACTACATATGCGGTTAGTGCAAAGCACGCACAGCTGAACACGGTCATGTTTGTTTATAGATCTGGAGCTGGAGGGAATGAAAGATGTTCTTAACAGAACAGAAAATACTAAAAAGTTCAGTTCAAAACACAATTTAACTTGAAAGATTTTTTTTTGTCCAGGAATGGATATTTGATATGGTTCCACTAATGGAAGTCCTAATTCTTTAGAGGGCCCAAAGACTTAGCACTTGTCCCATGAGACACAGATGAGTTCTGATCTGGTTTAAGTCTCTGCTGTACCACAAATTCTTATTTAATCTTGGCAAGACTCTGAGGATAAAATTAAGGTTCTTAATTAAAGGCTGAAGGAAGTTAGGTCTCATAATTACTGCAATATTTTTGGAAATGTTTACTCTTTGACCTTCTCTATTTTCAAAACATCTTTTGAAGTTCTTCCTGATAATGTTGTCAGCACAAAGCCATTAAAAATTGTGATGCCCTCAAGTGAAAAGGCAAATAGCTGTGATATCACAGTAGCAAAAGGCAAAAAAACCACCCCAAACTAAACTACTATTTTATGGTAGTGATTGTGTTCTTAAACAAAATCACTCACAACCAAACACTATGAAATATGTTGCCCTCTAACAACTGTGAGTACTGCAAATACTGCCTTTCTTCTTGTTTTCACCTTAAAAAACATTGTACTAAGTGAAACTTAACCCCATTTGTCCTTCAAGCCACTGTTCATCATAAGATTACCTCTCTGCATCACACTACTACAGCAATGTTGGATCAGATAGATATTCCATCAACAGAACTGAGACCAAATAATAAAAATAATGGCAAGAAACAACAACTAAAGATAAATTTTCTGATTAAATATGAATGTAGATATTATTATTTATGTTTCCTGGCTTTCCTACATTTAGTACTTGTTAGCAGTGTCCCTCACTCATGAAACATTAATGCTCTATTTTTATAGCTCACTTCTGTTCTTAATCTCAGTTATTTTACGAAATGACTCTTTTTTATTGTGCTGAGGATTCAGATTTGTTCTGCCTATTGAGCTACACTATTATTGTCACCTCAAGTGTAGTAAATGTTTAAAAAACTATTTTTAGAAGGAAGGAGAGTCTTTGTTACCCTCTACAGATTAGCCTTTGTGAGTGATTTGAGTCTGCCCATGTTCACAGGCTGCAGAACATCCTCTGGACACATGCTTTAGGTGTTACGCCCCTGTCAAGAGAGGTAAATCCTGTAAGCCTTGAAATACATGAAGGACTGAATCAATGCAATCTCAAACACATGCGATATCACCTATAGGAGATCATGAGCACCATGGGCATCAGGACAGTGACAGCCAGTCCCACTGGGGTCCATTTAGCTCAGCATCCAGTGTCCAAGCAGGGCTAGTAGCAGATACTTGAGAAAGAGTATTTAACAAAGGACAAAGGGTATAATCAAGAAAAGAATAATGTTTTCTCACTATTGCTTCCCAGATTTCACCCAATCTGCAGCTTAGAAACTTTCTGATTCAGAGATACTCTCTTGGTGCTTGACAGCCTTTGTGTAGTTTTTTATTCATGTGTTTGTCAAAATCAGTTTATGGGATGCACGGCCTTCTGCTGCGTGAGCTGTGCAAACACATCCTGCCAAACACGCCGTGCTCCTCTTTGCTTGGAACAACCACTTGAAGATTTAATTGGATTCCTCCAAGTTTTGTGACTTGAAAAGCAGTAAATAATCATTCCTCACTGACCTTGCTTGACTTACTTGGGGTCTTGCTCTTTATGAGGCCTGAGTCCTAGTCATTTTTGTCATTCCTTGAAAGCAAACCATTCCCTACATTCAATCATCTTTAGAGCGCTTCGGGCACTTCAGATTCTCCTGGTAAAGGAGAAAAACAGCAGAGCAGGGACTACTGGCTATGATTTTTGCGCATTTCTCCTGTTCTCTATCAGTTCTGTTAATTCTCTTATACATAAAAGCCTATGAGGAAATGTCACTTCAAAATAACTTTAGAATAACTGATCATCAGTAAAGGAACATGGATTTCCAAAGCACTGTAAAACTTCTGTGATCTCCCTTAAATTTCATCTTGCTTATGCACAGAAAAAAATGCAATAGTTCAGAGCAGATCCCGACCCGGCGCGAGCCTAACGGCTCCCACAGCTGGTGTGTATCCACGCAGCTCTATTGATTTAGAGCGTGCTACAACAATTTATATCAAGCAACGATCTGCGCCTCTATGTCTCAGTAGAACCTAGCGATAAGCTTTGGTTCAAAACAAGTTAGGGGAAGTAATTCTGTGGAACCACATCTTTGTGCCAGGTACACAGTCCTGATGAGAAAGTTTTAACTGCTCCTGCCCTGAGAAGGCAAAGCGGGTGAGAGCAGCAGCAGCATCTCAGCGTAACCAGCGTCTCTCTGCTGTGGCCACGAGAGGGCCGCGACTCTGAGCGCAGCTCGCCGGGAGCGCCGGAGCCCGAGAGCCCGATTTGTCCCTTTCAGGTGGAGAGGGCAGTCCCCGGCGACAGTGGCCCCGCGCTGAAGGCGCTCGCTGTGTCTCAGCTGCCTCTCCGCTGAGAATGAATGCAACCCCCTGCAGGAATCGGCCGCCGCCGATGTGCTTGAGCAGAGAAAAGCAACTCGGGGTCTGCGAGAAGCGTGTGACCGGGCTGTGATTCCTGCACACCCGCAGAGGACAGACCACACACAGCTTGGCTGTGCCAGCTTATTCGTTGGACTAAGATAACTATGTTCAAATCGCTGCCTGTCAGGCAGAGCAGAGCTGTCCCGTACGATTTGTGGCACCAGCGATAAGGTGCTGGAGGAACACACACGGTATGACATGGGCTGTCAGAAAAGGACAGCGCCAACACATAACCTGTACGTAGTGTGGTCTCAAGTCTGAAAGCAGGATGTGGCCAAGACAGTGCTGATCCGCCCCCAGTTCTCGGGTCAGCAAATCAGTTCACCAATGCGGCAAACTGTTCATTGGCAAATCAGAGTGTGCCCCCGCTGATAAAACATGGCTTCCTGGTGTGCACCACACAACTAAGGTTCATCGTTACAGTGGAGGAATGCCAATAACTCTTTAGCCTTTAGGGATTTTTTAGTAAAATAATTCCTCCATTTTATAATTAGAATCTGCAAATCACTCACTAATCTCTCGGTGATTAATGTCTGAAGTTTTTTTATTTATTTAATCTATTTTATCAATTTACATTTTATTAAGAACTGCAGAGGTTTATGTATCTGGTTATTTATATACATACCTACTGACTCATGCAACAGAGGCACAGAGGCAGGAACAAGAATATGGAAATTTAAGGTGTCACAAGTCTCCAAAATTGAATATATCTTTGTCAGCTCCTGCACCCATCCTTCACAGCTAAACAGAGAATAAGGTTATCTCTGTGTTTACCTGCAGGAAACTGAAGCATATGGATAAAATGGGCCTGATGCAAGTCACAGCGGATTCAGGTAAATAACTCCCTCTATGATTTCTGTAGAAATAGGATCAGGATGGAACAAGCAGTAACAGCCTCTGTTCACAGGAGAAATTGGATGATGAACTTTGGAGTCCTAGTCTAGTTCCTCAGCCACTTGGCTGTCTTACAAACTCCTTTTCGACCCCAGTTTAAGAGTACGTACTTCATCACATGATAACTTCAGGAATGTGACTCAACAGGGCTATTTATGAGCTTTATATTCATGCATGTCCCCAGGTATTCTGCTAAAACGCCATTCACTCTTTGAACAGGCCTTTCAGGTAGGATCTTTTCCTTTATTTTCTGAGGTATATGGAAAAGATAAAAAACAAAACAAAACAGGAATCCCAGCAACAGAAGCTGATATTAACTTGCAAAGCAGCTTCCTAGTTAGTTACTATTCCTTTGTCATTATGACAGAGATCAAGAGATCATCAGTAAAACAGGTGTTCATCATAGGTTTTCTTCTTTGGTTGTGCCAGTGTCAGTCTGCTTTTGGAAAGATTCTTTGATATAAATGGTTTTATTGATTGAAAAACAATGATCCCAAACTACATATGAGGCTTACAGAGATCCCAGACAAGCGTTGAACAAGAAATTACATAGCAAGAACATGTTTCTGGGCTGCTGTAAATCTTCATCTTCAGCAGTCCCTGTCCAGTAGTCTAACTGGCCTCCTTTTCACAGAGCTGTACTGTGTAACACAGGCCCCAAACCAGGAAAATACCAAATTCTCATGTTTCAGAAAAATCTTCAATTGTGTCCAACAGTTTTGCAAATAAAATGGTTGTAGGAAGCAATTTTTGTTATGTCATCAGGCTGGTATTTTAATGCTATAGAGATTCATTTTCTAACTGTAGATAATTAGAGTCCATTTAAAAATGCACATACTCTTGAATTCCAGTATTTTAAGAGAAGCAGCACAGCAAATATTGCAAAGGCATATACCTATTATATTCTTTCTGACCTTTAGACTTAGGATGGAAGAAAGCAATTTGCAGATATGAGTTTGAATTAGATCAAGAAATTGCTGAATATTTTAGCATTGTCTGCCAGAAATGCTTTCTGAACAGTCCAGATCTCACAAAAATCTACTGGAACATCAAATACAAACAGTATGTGAGATGTATGCACTGGTCTGATATCATCATGGCAAGATCCCAGATGCATGGAGAATAAATGGTATGGAGTATTTCACGCTCTGCTGATCATTATGTAGTGTTATCACAGTCTTCATAAATTTTAGACTTGAGGCAGGTCTTTGTGAACACAATGTAACCAAAAAAAAAGCACTCATTCCAATTTTATGAAAAAAAAGGGGAAACAGGTGAATGGCAAAACAGAATCTAACAGTGTATTTGACAGTAGAGTATGTCATGGTCTGACAAATACTCTGTTGTAAATATTTTTTGCGGATATCTGAAAAATACAATTTTGTAGGTATCTGAAAAACATTTTAACAGAAGAACTGACAAAGGACAGTGAAGTTCCTTGGCTTCCTTATGAAACATCTCCCAGGCAGCAGGACAGAACAACACGAAAAACTGGAAGTGCTTGCTTTAAAATTCAACAGGTGAGTAAAATGGGGACCAGGACAAAGTGGGAACAATGAATTGGCCTCTCCTCAGTTAGTAAGAGATACGATATGGAGGGCAGACTGGAAAGGACTGTAGAAGAGTGACAACTGTCTCACACTTAAATGTTTGAACTAAACTATTAAAAGTGACTGCAACCCTGAATCTTCTTCACTGAAAGAAGTCACTGATGAGTGCAGCATGTAAATAGGTACTCATTCTTCAAATCACCATTAAATGTTTCATGTTGTCCTTCTGCTAGACACTGAGGTTACATGACCTCTCCTTAATCTGCTTCAGACAGACTCATTAAACCATTAAGGAAAGTGGATTGAGTTTACCCCACTCATTTCATCTGAAGAGGATTAGGGAATGCTAATCCATTCCCTACAGACTTGGGGTTACTAAGCCTTCCAACATCGCTATAAAATCTACAAGATCATGTTTATTTATGACCACATTAAAATTAAAAAAAACTTGAGCCTGGCATATCCCTTGATCAAATAAGTGATTTAAGCTTTTACCCAGCCTATAGCTTGTGACATGTTTTACAACAGGACATAACTAAGGCACTGGAGTACCTGGAATAGCCTGTACAGCACACAGTCCATACAGATAGTTTTCTAAGGATCCCTGGGGCCTTCATCCCTTTCCATAAGGAAGGAGAAGACCACACAAGAAGACAGAAAGCTCAGCCCTGACTATTGGACTGCGGATCCTGGGAGTCCCTGTACCAGTGCTAGGAGCAACATGGACAGCAAGAGCTCTATCAGGCAGAATTTCACTAAGCATTGAGCAAACAGTCCAGAGCGGTTTTACAGTAAGATCAGTTCCACCCACTCAGAGGTGCTCTGTCAGGCTCTCACTAGCTTCTGCAAAGATATCAGTTAAAATCAGACGTGTTTTCAAGATTCTCTATCAGGTTCTCCATCATTAGCATTACATTTGGAAAAATTAACACAGTCATGCAAAGAAGGTTTTCAGAATCATAAAATAGTTTGGCTTGTAAGTACCTCAAAAAAAACATTTCCAGTCCAACCCCTAACCCTTTTCCTACTCAGGAAAGCAAAGCAAACAAGATGTAGCAACTTTTCCCTCCCCAAACAATCTCAGCATGTCAGTAAAAGCATCGCCTAAAACTCACACATGTCTTGGGACAAACTAAAGTTCATCCTTCAAGCCTGTGGCGCACTCTTTGTCAGCTTTTGAAAATGAAGCTGTGTTCCCAAGCTGAGGGAACTGAAAGCCCTGCACCGTCCTGCTGCTCAAGAGGAAAAAGGCCACGAGAAGGACACGTCCTCTGTGGCTGGATAGAGCAGCGCTGGGAGGATGAGGAGGAATGAAGAATGCCCTTCGACACCCACCAACTCTGCCAGCTGTCAGCTCTGGTATCTAGAAACATTTCATGTTTTTATCAAAAGCCAAGCGTGAGCTGTATTTGCATCACTCCAGGATTCAAACCTCTAGGACATTTCAGTGAAAGAGTCCACCCCTCCCACCTGCAACAGTGAGACTCCAATGGAGCTGAGCTGAGGTGAAGCAGATGGCGAAGGAGGGGTCCCCTCTGGATGCTCCTCTTGCTAGTCCTGTCCTTGTGCCTTACCAACATTCTGCTCTATCTTAACAGTGCCTATTTCTCCCCACTCCTCACCCTGGACACAAAAGATGCTGCCTGTACATTTTTGCGTTGCCGCACAGTGATTGTGTCCTCGTATCAACAAGGGTGGTGACTTGGATGTTCCTTGGCTAATATGAGGCCACCAGGTATTGAGCTCTACTTCTGTTTCCACTGCAGAGAACAAGAGAAAATTCAATGTACTATTTTGCTCATTATCTAAGAAGTTTCACTTGGGAATTTGTAAAAAAAAGCAGCTTTACATGAAAAAATACCTGACTTCAGCTGTAATTTGGTTGGTATTGTCAGACCTACATTTAATCTCACAAGTTTAACTGTTTATCAGCACATACAGAAACAAAATTAGTAAATGACTTGTCAAGCTTCGTAGAGAAACCCGAGGATCATCCTTCACAGAGGTCAGATAATCTACTTAGCGGGAGAAAGATCATTAGATAACCATCTCCCTCTTCAAAATGAGCACCTGATTAGTCAAGTCGGGTTTGAACTGGCTCCTTTGTACAAGTGAGGTGTTATTTTAAGATTTGTTTTAGAGATTGTACTCTGCATTTAAAATTTCCTTTGTGTGTAATCTTCTACTATCTCCTTTGTTCTTGTTGAACAGATGAGGGAAGGAATTCCTGCCAGCATTTTTTCTTTCTCATTTGGCATATTGCTATAAATTGTACACACAGACCTTCATAAAAGATTTTATTCACCATCTTTTATTAAGAAACGTTGTGCAAGTGTATGTGTCTGTATTTATAATCATTTGTATTTACATAAAATGGAAGAGGCCAGTACTCAGAATAAAAACAAAAGAAAGAGAATGTGAACCTTAGCAATCTGAGAATTCGGCTACGAATCTTTTAGGCTTATTAAAGAATTGGGACTAATTCGTAAGAGATTTCATCTTTGAAACTTCCTGGCTACATGCAGGTCCAGCAAATCAGTTAATAAACCAGAATTCTCCAACAAACTTCCCATTTCTTCATTCAGTTTTCCAAACAGTCTGATATATTGAGATGTTCCACATTTGAATTGAATGCTATTCTTTATAGCTATTATGCTGAGCACATTTATATATGTGTAGCGCACTTTAGAAATACCAGGTAGCACTATCTAAGTGCAATGTATTTATTCAGTGTTGTAAATATTCATAGTGCTTCTTATGTCAATAGAAAATAGTGAGTTATATTGTGCTCTTGGTTATGGTGATACTGATCTTTGATTATTCCATTGACTACGCAGTGATGCTCTAAGCTTTAATAAGTGTAACTAATACAAAGGGATATGGCCTATGTCAGAAAAGATGCAAATAAAAAATAAAAAGCACTCAAGTACAAGGCTTTTGAGGCTCTGTGTTCTCTCTGCTCTGAGATCTGACCTAGAGTTAGATGACAGTCATTTTGTAGTCAGACTTGAAACTGAAGCTTGAAGTGTCTGCCTTGGGAGAAACTGCAGGCATGTAGAAAACCTTTGTGGATGTTGTCAGTTATTTCTAAGTACCTGGCGAAGGCTGTTAAAAAGTAATTGCTGTTTGCTAATATAGGCTCTAAACTTTCAGATAATTACTGTGTTAATGGATACTGACTGAATTAAAATGGTTAACGTCAGTATGACAAAAAACGAAAGAGGAGAAAGGAGGAAAATGAGCAAACTTTTGTCCAAACCCTCCAGACTGTCCAAACATAAGTTAGTTGAGGGATACATTGCCTTTGTCATTTGCATAGCTGCAGGTGAGCACACTATTGCTCTTTCCCAGTATTGCTTGCGTTTAATCTGCAACTCTGCAGAGACTTCATATTTTAGGTACTGGAGCAGTCATATGGTATGTTAGGAAGTGGCAGATGAATAATGGTACATCTGAGTCTCAGTGCAAATGTATATAGCTGGAAAGCAAAGGTTTGCAGTAAAAGCACTCTGCAATAATTGTGACTTAGGTTTTTTGAAATCAAATAGTCTGACTATGGCTTTATTGGTAAAGGGTGCAGATCTCAAGCTTGCCCATGATACTCAGGGGTTTATGTAGAAGCTGGAAGAGATGAGTCTGGGCACACAACTTCGACATCTGTTCTGGAGGATCATTGCAGCAGGGTAAGCGGAAGTTACCTCTTGTTGCCCTCCTTTTCTTTAACTAACAATTTAAAAAAATATATATTAACAGAGAAAAAAAATACGTATTGTGTTTCCTTGATTTTGAAAGAAGATGAAAAACTGAAACTTTCAGAAATAGTCTACAAATTACGAGATTTGCAATAACCCTGTAAATGAGTAACACCATTAAGTTCTAATGCACATTGATGCTACCTGTGCAATCAGTTCATATTAAATTGTGTTCTGATTTCTTTATAGACCATCTATTCTGTTTTCTTCTCTCCTATAAAATAAGATTGATAGACTGAAAAAGCAGACCGAGGTTATAAATTTCAAAGGTATTTTACAAGTAGTTTGTGGACTAATGCAAAATCAAAGGTCACACTTCACATGGTTGTAGCTGTTTATAATCTGACCTGCTGCAGTAAAGGTGAAGTCACAGATCTCTTGGCTGAGCGCAGCCTGTGAAGGAATCCAAGACTATCTATCTCAGACACCTGTTCTTTTCATCTTCAAATCTTATCTTAAATATTAACAAATCATGTTCTAGTCCCTTCAAATTAGATCTTAAGAAGAGGTACATGAATTATGGATTTCCTTCTCAAAGTCCTTTTCTTCTGTGTTTGCTTTAATGGTTATGAGATGTGCTGGACTGATCAGTTTTCAGAGTGATGTCCTGTATTTATTAGGAAGACATATAAAGTTTCTGTGCTTTGTCAGTGCCCACTGTCTCTCAATTGGTGAAGCACCAGGATGCAAATACATGAGCTGGTCTGTCTGTATTCTTAGGCTTCTTGACCAGCTGGGCACCTGTGCATGCTAAACTTGATGATTTTTTCAGTAATACAGATCCAGAGATGTCAGACTTTCCAACTCATGTCCCAATTCTTGAAACAGAGACTTAGAAAAAAAAAAAACCAGATGGGTCTGGATGTTGGTACCAGCCCCCCTAAGTATTTGTCTGCACCTCTTTGTGAAGTTAATAATCCCAAGGACAAGTAACTGCAGTTTAGTTTCACCTTGGTTTAGGCAATTTGAGTTGCCTAAGAGTAATATTGACTGGTCATAGTTACCGAGTCCAGCATGGGGTGGGTAAGCAGAACTGCCAGGGCCAGAGGGGCTTGTAATAAATAGAGATCCCACACATTCACTGGCTGTTCTGCTCACCAACATATTTCTCCTTCTTCATGGAATTATGTTTATGTTGGCTAATTCTGTAAGCGGCATTTTTGTCTTGCCCTCAATATCTCATGTGAGTGAGCCCCAGAGCATGCTCTGTGGAGCAGTAATTCATCCTCTGCATTTTACATCTGGACAGGATAATTTCTTTGTTCTGGGAGAGTAAATAAGAATGTCAGATTTACCTTCCTCAGGTCATGTCTCTCTATATTGTGATTTTTTTAACCCTGCTCCTCTCTAAACTAAACAATATTAAGCTATTTCAATTTCTTCTATCATTATCCATAATGGACTCTCAGACCTAAGAGAGGTGAGAACAAATATGAAATCATTGTTTTTTCACAGAAAGCTGATCACAGAACTTTTGTTTTACACAGCTCTCAACTGTTTACTTATTTACTGTTTTAGCAGAGAAGTAGGAGCAGATAGGTCTGATAGAGACAGCTATAGTGAGAGGGTAGTGTAGCTAAATGAGTTTTCAGAAAAGATTGGAAAGGAAGAAGTGAAATCACTGAGCAAACAGCACAAGGAAGACTGCAGAGCCTAATTAGCATGGGGAAAAAAGCATGAGAAAGGTAAAGGAAGGCTGCAGTGGGCTGAATTCAACCACCCATATATGGTAGCACTAGCTGAAATATTTAATCGACATATTGCTGGAGAATGTTTTGCTTCTTGTGATCCAAAGGCAAAAGGAAAATATAGACCATGTGAGAAACATATACCAAACCCTATTGATTATTAATGTTAAAAATGCTTAAACATTTTTCCATTGGAAAAAAGTCATTTTTCCCACTGAAAAATTAAACCACAAAAAATATTTAAAATAATTGTGAACCAATTACACCATAGGTTTTAATAGCTGAAATGTTCAATAAAAATAGCACAGACATAAATAGTCAGATATGAATACCAGGAAGAAAGTGGTGCAGAAGGAATTGAAACCTAAACATGTAGATTCCCTATGTCTTCCTCTCATGACTTATCACTTCTTTATTAAATCTGTTAGACTTGTACATTTTTTTTTTGTTGTTGTTTTGTTTTTGTCACTCTGGATTATTTGTTTTTACAGTCTGCCATGAAGAGCACTGGGGAATTCTGGAGTTCCCTGTGCTTTAGTGAACTGTATATTTTATCATCACTAGAGAAAAAGCTGATGTTCTCTAATATCAACTTTATAATCTCTACATTACAGTTATTTCTGCATCAAAGCTGTCAGGACAATTCCCCCATAGGATCCCCTGCAGCAACTCCACAAAAATATGACCATAGAAAATATTCTATGTAGGTCTTTGTTTAAATGAACTAGTTTAAACACAAGGGCTTTGGGAACTGTCTGACAGTTTTCCTGAGGATGAATAAAGCAGATGAAGACTCAAGTTTCTGCTCCTTTATGCAGAATGATGTTGGTTAAATGGAATTAAAAACTGTAGTAAAGAACAAAAAGCAGTTGCCAGCTCCCCAGATAGCAGAATGAGTAACATTTTGGCTGGTGAGATCACAAAAGCAGTGAATTATTTGGGATTTCAAGCTTAATAGAGTCAATAGGGTATTTGGGAGAAGATGAAACCACAATGAACCTACTGCCTCACTTTGAAGTTGCAGTTTTTGAGAGAGTGCTTTTTAATACCATGTTTTTTAACTCTTCTGGAAGAATTGTGCACAATGGGTTGCTTTTTACTGTCATTTAATATAGATCCTATTAAAATCAAGGGAACATTCAGATATTTAACTGATATTTTCAATTTTTACATAAGTTACATAATCGTAAGCTGGAAGTAATATACACCAAAGCAGTTTCAGTTACACTGGAAGTAAAACTGGAGATAATTTCAGGGATTTGAAGGATGTTTTAAAAATATGGGAGGAGACCTCTCTCAAATATCAGACCTTTTTGTCTAGGCTTAAATGAGTACTGCAGGAGAAATTACAGATTCATCCATGAAACAGGATTTCTGTACCCTGTACCAGGTTGTCTTATTCCTCTGCTATACGTACTCACTGATTTTTTCTGTCTATGTTTTCTTCTCTCTGTGCAACTAAGTTCTTTATCAAGGGATTTATTTTCAGTGTTGAGCATACGGAGCCTAATTGCAGCAACTGTGGCTGCTACATAATTTTTTAACAACAGTGCTCATGAATACACAGTGATGTTTTGTGATGTAATTGTCTAATGACCCTTGAAAAAAAAGCCATCAAAATGTTTTCAAATATCCCCTCCTTCCCCACCGTAATGCTAGGAAAAGCTGGAGCATAAACTGGGTATGTTGCCATAAATTAAAAAAGTAAATATATAGGACAGAGTTTCAGGTATTACCATTTTTTAAATTATTTTTTATTTTTAGAAAATATACTTGATCATTTCCCCAAGTGTAAGAGTGGTGTAATTCCACTTAAAATGTCACAGCTACTCCACGTCTACATCTGTTATGAAGTAAAGTGCAGTTCCCCATTCACATAAGGCAGGATGAGTAGTAAAACCCCAAAATACAAAAAGGCAATGAGAAGGATCTAAAGAAACTTTCAGTTCAAGCTCTGGTAACATCACTGATATTTGTTTGTTCTCATAACACTTTCCTAACGCTTTGGAGAGCTGGAAGAGGAATGGATACCATAAGTTCCAGACTCTATATCCATCCCAATCAAAACAATATCTCAAGTGTAGAAATAAGCCAAAAAACTGGGTCAATATCAGATGGCAGGACTGCACCCAGCATATTCTGAACCCACACTGGGAGGGAGTTTTGTACAACCTGTGTGCCCTGGTCTAGAATTACTCACTCTCACTTGACAGCTTCTCAGGTGGTGAACGGGCAAGCTATCAGCAGCCCCATCAAAGCACCTTACTGCTCTGAAGAGGAAGAGCAACTGATCCTGCTTCCAAAAAATCTCTCCTGAAGCCATTGCTTAATAAAAGGCAGAGAAGCCTCAAAAAGAAGCTGTCACATAGCAAAGCAGATCACGTGTGATACGCCTGCATGATGATATGCTAGGGACTAGCATGGATGTCTATGGGCTGTTTTGTCTATGGGCTGCTATTAAACACAGCGGTCTAAATGTAACCTGTTGCTAAAACATCTTTGAAGTGTTTATTGATGAAGGCTGAAAGGATAGAGGCAAGAGGACAGTAACTTCAGATTTTCTGTTTCTTTTACTTTTTGTCAAGTATTCACACCTGGAGACAGAACCAGGATACTGAGATACCACACTACTTAGGCTTAAGCCTTTCTACAACAGGCCATTCATATGAATCTGTTATTTCTTTACTTTAAGAAAGCCAGAAAAGTCTCCTTTGAAGACAATTGTCTTGAGTCATCTGGCATTTTAGGTTTGAAATTGAGTTGCCTCAGAATGAAATTTGCGTAATTCCACTGAGCTAAGGCAGTGTGCAGAGGACAAGTCTCCATGGACTCAGAAGCTCTCTTCGCATAAACTTTCACATATCCATTAGTTTCAGTGGACATACATGGACTAGGATTTGGACTTCTTGGACTACTACTTCTGCATAATCTGGGAAAATGCATTACATGGATATGGCTCATCATTTTTGCAAGCAAGCAGAGAGAAAAGTGCCAGCAAAACATCGTGTCTGTTCTCAAGCAAAGAGAAAATGTTTGTAGCGTTTTCCCCTTCACACACCTAGGGACATTCTGCAGCAGCTTAATATGCTTCTTTAGGGACTCATGGTAGAGGTCATGAATCCACAGAGAACTCTACTGACGATAATAATAACAGCTTTCTCAAGAGAAGACAGGCTAAGAAAAGGAAGAACATGGTAATGAACTGACAAAAGAAGAAGTGGTGGTAGATTCACATTGTGCTACAGTTTTATTAATGTTTTGCTAACGAAGGTTTACCAATGGATGGGAATGCCCAGCTCTTTGGATCTACTCAGTCTAGCCCCACTGGCTTCTCCTCTGGTTGCTATTCTGGCTTTGTCACCATAGTAGACAAATGTTTTCCATTAATCGAAGGGTGCCAAGCAGGTAATTTTTCACTTGCATCTTCTGTTCAAGGAATATGACCTGGGATGTTTTTATATAAGGACAATGGGATGCACTGTCTATTTAAAAATGAACAATTAAAGGAGCCTAAGGCAAGGAGAAAAGTGGAGCTGAACTCTTGGTAACTACATACGCTGCTGATCCTATAATACGACTTTGAGCAAGTTCCCAAGTACTTCACAGTTTCTCCCACAACTTCTAGTTTCTCATTCCAATTAGCATGTGAGACCCTGATGAATATTTCTGGGTTTCCACATGTAAATTTTGCTGATTTGAAGCATTAGCTAGATCTTCTTAGAATACCCCCTCCACACTGACAATTTTATAAAGACACTGCCAGTCTCTCACATGGTCTCTCACATCAGCTGCAGGCTTCTAAAAATCTGGAGGGTAGCCATTCAGTCTTTGTGACAAGGACTGGTTTACCAAAGAAAAACTCAAAAGTACGAGAGCTATATTCATCTCACCTGGCATTTGCCATCTAAAACAGAGTTGTCCAGGCCAATAAAGCTTTCTAATCTCACCCTATTTCAATGGAATGAAGAAGGAGCAATTCCAAACATTTTGCTGTACATTACAAACAGCGTATGCACGTCTGCCTGGATAAGAATGATCACTCCTTGCATAATTAATCTGTGCTCTCCATTGGCTACAGAGGGAGATAAGACAAGATGCTGAAGCGTTATGGGGCTGAAGGTCTGTCAAGAACAGAAACACAACCAGCATTTCTGTCCTGTTTCTTTGGTCATTCTTCCATTTTTTTTTCTTCAAGAATATCAAAGCCTAATTATGTGGATCTAAATTCAAAATGCATGTCAAAACTTTTAAATTTTGAATGGGATGAAAATAGGTTTCTTTTCTCCAAAACAGTAATAAAACCTGAAGATATTTGAACAACCTATGTGTCTTGTCTGTGCACAATTATATAAAAGAATAAAACACTTCCACACAGCTGTAGCAGTTAACTGCTCAACTATTTTCCCCGTTCTTTAAAAGGCAGCAGACAACTTAGTGCTGCAGCTGTTTCCAAAGCTGACTGATTCAAAGGCAGATTCACACCTTCAACAGACAGAATGGATGTACTGTGGTGGCAGCCCATATATGTCAGGGATTAGGGAATGTAGGAGGTGATAAAGAGGTTCCAGTCAGTCTTTGTTACAAAAGAAATCTGATTTATTACAATGAGCTTTGGTCAGGCTCTTGGTTTATTTACTTTTCTACTGCCCAGTCACTGCAGAACATCATTACTTAATGGGGCTCAGTGCCACCCTTAATTGACCTTAGAGAACGATAGATACTGGAAAATTAATGGTCAGGAGGACTGAAGGAATGCTAGGACCTATACTACCAATGAATCACTGGATTTTTGCTCACTGCCACCAGAATGGACAAAACATCGACAGACTTGTTTGTAGAAGTCAGTTATGATAATCAAGGGATATTTTAGGACTTCTTCCAGTTTAAATGATGTTCTGGAGCCGTGGAAGCAATACAAGGTTCCTCTCTTTCTGCTGGTCAAACTTTCAGATAAATAATCTCAATTTAAAGTTGAAAGACAGGCTATTTCCTTTTTTTGCCTGAGAAGTGAATGATATTGAATCCATTGAAATTCTTTCTTTTCATTTAATAAGACTATTGTCCTTTTGCTTTTCCTCTTCATATCCTTAAATTCTGCTAGGAAGCCTCCAGATTTTGGTAAGATTTTGTAAACAGGATCTGGTGAAGGAAGTCAACAAAAAGGCATTTTTACATGTGGGGAAAATCCAATTTTATCACAGTTGAAAATATTTCATAAGAAGAAGCTTTTAAGTGAAAATAATTTTCCAGTTAGAATAATACAAGTGAAATGCTACCATTCTTTCTTTCATTCATTCATTTCTATTTCTTTCCTTTTAAACAAGATTTATTATAGGACTCCCTGAAAGGAATAATGCAGTCTTTCATCAGTGATCAAATCCCATCTCAATATGTATCAGTCCTTGCTAGGTGAATTATACTGAATTTTGGAATTTTACTTTGATGTAATGCTGCATGATGTGTGCTTTGCTATTCAATACGGTTGTTAGAAGGACTTAGCTGCAAAGGAAATGTTTCATATCATACCTGTAGCACAAGAGGGTATTTTTTTAAACTTCCTATTTTCAAAGGAAAACTACTTTGTTTTCTTCATTTCAGAAAGAAAGGGTTCTCTGAGTGTACGTAAAACTCTCCTGGCACCTAATGTATACATAAAAGACTAACTTCAATTTAGCTGGTTCCATCTTTCATTTCAAGCTATTGCATACTATTAACTCTGAGGTAAAGCTTTCTCACAGAAAGCTAGTGACTTTGCTTTCTCTCCCAGCATTCTAACCATAATTTATTTAGTACTTAGTGTTACTTGGTTCTTTGATCCTATTGGATACAATGTTGTTACCGGATACAGTTTCAACTGGCCTTTATATGGCCCAGAAAATGCTGCCTCAAATATGGATGTTTGAACACACAACTTGACTTTTCAAGTTACTGTTTTCATGCTAAACCCATTACTGCTTGGAATCTGACTGGATACCAAGTCATCCATTCAATGTGCATCAGCTTCAAATGGAAAACAGCTGCAACGGCAGGGAGAGCACAGAAACTGTAAAAGCTTATTCAACAAAATACTGCCCTTGACTTTGGTTTAGTGTAGATAGGACAGTTTGTCTCCTTCACAGTCTGTCCAGGGGAAAGGACAGAGTTCAGCACGCCTTCCCAAGGACAGGTTATATTAGCCTTGGCAAACTGCTGTGCTAATGGCTTTTTGTCTCCTACATCGAGAATTAGCTAAGGCATTTCTATGCTGTGCACCCCAATTCTCAACCACCCTCATGTTCAAGAGGTGTTTCTCTTGAGCAAGAGAAAAATGTTTCACGCGCCATTGTTTTACACGTACTCCAGGATGTGTTTGGGCAAAGAAATTCCCACTCTCATTGTACAGCATCAGATGAGCAATCCGCACCGCACCAGGCAGTGGGCTGAGGAACAGGCTTCCCAGCATAAGGATCACAGTCCTATTTGAATGGAAAAACTGAGCTTCTGAAGTTAATATGTAAAAACTTAAAAAATCAGTTTTAAGAAGCTGGGGTACTTTCTCAGGTGTCACCACATACTTTGGCTGAAAAAATTCTTAGTAAGAAGAAAGGCAGTGCTGAGGAGAAATTATTTTCCCTCTGTGAATGGCAGCATTATTAATGTGTGTGATTAATTCTGTGACTATTAAAGAAACTGCAAGGCACTCTCCATTTAGTTAATATCACTAACAAATACACATCTGTCACTCAAAATGCTGTGTACTCAGCAGTGTTGTTCTTACGACATTAAATATTTACTATTTATTATGATTGTTACTTTTGTTATTTATTGGACTGCAGCAGCCAAAACCATGCCAGGCAGCCTAGGGAGAAACTAGAAAACTATTTTCAAGCCAGCCTGCTTTGAAGTGAGGTGCTCAAATACAACATTAGATATTTTGGCCCTGATTCACCTAAGTCCTTTCTACCATATGTCCAAATCCTACAGGGTGGGTGTTAAGCAGATGCTGCCATTATTTGCTGCAGAGGCAAAAAATTAAGAGAAGTTTTGCTGGATCAGGGATGTGGTCTATGGCTAGAAGCATTTTCCTGCCTTTTGCTGAAAACTAGCCTTTCCCCTTAGGTATCACTGAAAATGGGAGCTAAATTTGATAGAGATTCACAGATTGTTTTCCTATTGGGACATTTCCAGCAGATGGATCTTGATATCATGTTTACACATATTTACTTCTATTCTTAGCCTGAGCAGTTAGAAATGCCTGATATAAAACTTCCTCTGGCTGAGCAGTGCCAGTGGTCTGCAATCCATTCACAGAAGAGCCCATCAACCCATTAATGTGTTTTTAAGACTTCACAGCCCTTGTGTCACTTTGGACCTACAATTCTGATAGCATAAATTTAGTAGATTAGAAGGAAGCAGTAAACCAGAATTGTTGTTGAGGCTGGAAAAGACCTCCAAGATCATCAAGTCCAGCCTATGACCCAACACCATCACAACAGCTAGAACACGGCACTGAGTGCCACATCCAGCCTCTACTTAAGCACCTCCAGGGACAGTGACTCCCCACTTCCCTGGGCAGTGCATTCCAATGCCTGAGCACCCTCTCCATGAGGAAGTGTTTCCTGAGATCCAACCTAAACCTCCTCTGAGGCAGTTTCAGACCATGCCCTCTCACCCTGTCTCCAGTTGCCTGGGAGAAGAGCCTGACCCCCATCTGACTATAACTTCCCTTCAGGCAGTTGTAGAGAGTGATAAGGTCCCCCCTGAGTCTCCTTTTATCCAGGCTAAACAATCCCAGCTCCCTCAGCCTCTCCTCCCAGGACTTTCCCTCCAGTCCCTTCCCCAGCCTTGTTGCTCTCCTCTGGACCCACTCCAGCCCCTCAATATCCTTCTTGAAGTGAGGGGCCCAGAACTGCACACAGAGTAACTTAGAAGAATGTCTTTGATGTAACACATCAATTTCTGTTCAAAATACATGCATTGATTTTGAAGTAGCTTTTATGAAACTGCTATTAAATTGTGGATGAGTACAACTATAGCAAACATTGCTTTTTATCATGCCATCATACTCCTTTTCTTAGGATTCCTGAGGAGCTGAATGAAGCTATGATAATAATTGCAGTGATGTTCAATTTCCATGCCTCATAGAACATCTGATTTTTGACAGGAAGGATGTTTCCCTTCATGATGTAAAATTGCTTAATTTTTCAGGTTCTTCACCTTGCCTGTAACTTCTTATTCAGGTGGCATTAAATACAGATTTTAGAAAAACAAAACACACTAGGTAGACTTAAATGAACACTTATTCAAGTACTTACTTTAACTAAGAAATCTGAAGTACAGGAAAAACACATCTATGTATTATATTCTGTTGTCTTCTGCCTGGTGTGACTTTATTTTTCTGTTGTATTTGTCTTACATGTTTTTTGTGCCTTGTAAAATGAAGTCAAAATGTGTTCTCAAAGCAGTTCTTTCTCAGGTTTTGATAAATGACTATATTTCCATAGACTTCACTGAATTGCCTTTAATTGAGACCATTTGTTATGAGATGATATCGGAGCTCAAGACCAATGACTGAGTTTTCTTTCCAGAATGTTGCTCCCAGCAAACAATCAGATAGGAGACTCTTCAGAAACATAGAGCCTTTTTTAACTAGCAGTATAACTCACTAGTAAATACAGAAGGTTATAACATCTTAAAATAATTTATGGTACTGTCAGCCCTGAAGAAGAAAAGACTTCTCTTGGGAAGCAAACAAAAATTGTATGTTTGATAAATAGCACCGCAACTAACCATGTCCAAAGTGCAAGGATCAAGGGAACTTTAAATTAGGAATTCAGACTCTCAGGTCCACATAAAACTATTATGGAGGAAGATGCTATGACCAAGCAAAAGACAAACACTTAATGTGCCAATGAAATCAACAAGAAAAACAGATCTACTGATCTTTTGGGATCTCAGTTTTGACCTGTCTGTATACCAGGATTTCACTGAGAAAGTGTGTGAATTTTTATCCTGGAAGAATAATATTCTCTACTCAGCTAAAATATTCGAGAACCATAAATACTTTTCTATCTCATATTCAGTCCCAGAATTCAACATGCCAAAAAATATTCCACTAAAACTATAGCTGAGAAAAATTAAATATTACTGTTACATGATTTTGTTCTGAGATGCATTTTAGCTGATATTTTAAAAGAAGTTTTTTTCATCTGTAAGTGTTTTTAAAATTAAACATTTGATTTTGAAAATCTTGAGTTTTTTCTTTTAAAGCAAATTGCCCCAAGAGGTCTAATGAAGCTAAAGCTCCTGAAAAGTACTGCTTCCTCCTAACTGGCATTAAATGCATTATTGAGCACCAGGAGTCACTTGCCTTAAAAGAATGGTCTGCTTACCCAGAGGTTATCTGAAGACGTATGGATGGATGTGCCTTAAAATTAGTTCCTCTGGACAATACCAAGGTACATAAAACGCTAAGTTTTGTTTAGACTCCCTTCAGGTCTCGCAGACAAAATCACTCAGCATCCTGAATTTAGAGGACATCTGCATTCTGCTACTGTTATCTTGGTTCCTTGTTAGGACCATATGCTTTAACAGAGATAAGAAAGAGAGGATTTGCTGTTTGTGAATACTCATTATAACTGTAATGAATGAGATAACACTGATTAACAAAGAAATTAAGAGTTCTGTTCTTTGGAGAACAAGGTACCTCACTCTATCAATCCATTTAACTACTCAGCATTAAACAGGTGAGTCGTTCTATGGATCCAAATTTTTTATAGCTTAAACACCTGTTTTGGTGTTTTATTAACACATGCACTTTGCAATGATTCCATTTTTCATCAAAAACTTCTTTTAAAAATAAAGCTAATCAGGAAAAAGAAAAATATGTTTTGACAGATTGAACACAATCTGTCCATACCTTGATGTGTCTAAACGGTTGCATTAAATATTTCCTGTATGTCCACATCTCTGTGTATTTGTGCATTACCTTTTTTTTTCAATGAAATGCTGTCCTTTGAAACATTTTTTACACTACAGTGTTTAGAACAAAGTTCCTAATTTCCCATTTAAATTATTGTTTGAATCACAGTAGTGATTTTGGGATATTTCTAACAAAGAATCACTGTCTTTTCGCAGAGAAGAAAGAATGCAGCATCTCTGAGCTACAGATATCTGGATTTCAGAGAAGAGAATAGCAGTATCTTTCATGTCTAAAGAGGTTTCAGTCTCCATGAACATTTCAAGGAGAAGTCCAAACAACAAGAGCTTTATATTGGGCTAAATATTACACAAAAATATGGAACGGAAAATATTGGTAGAAAAAAATACCACCCTCCTAATCCAAAACTTTGGGATTCAACTACTCTCCTATGTAAACACTCAGATACTCCCTGATATACAAACATACTTCCCTCCATACACCTATACCTCTCCTTTTCTCTAATGAGTCCTAGAGAGGTAGAAATAGTTCAAAGGCAAATTACAGTAAGGGGAAGTGTGTGTGTTGAGAAGGAAGGTCCTAGAGTGGAAACTGCAGCAGTGCTTAGGAGAGAGGTTACTTAAGATGCTCTGCAAAGGTGTTTCTTAGTAGCAACAAATATGTTGCCCATGACTTGACTTTTCAAAGTCTCTACCAATCACAGCTTCCAAGGTGGGAAGCAGGAACGAAAAAAGACAAAAGCTACAAAAAAAGGACACCTCTTTAGAAGTGACTTTAACTAAAAAGGTTTCCAGAGGGGCTGGGACAACCACTTATCAACACAGGGCTCTTTTTTTCATTAAGTTTTTACCTTCCCAGTGACTCTAACTGTTATGCCCTCTCAACAGCTGAAAACCATCACAGGTGTTTAAAATGCATGCCAAGTTCCTTGTTGTGAAACGTATACAAAGACGCCATGCAATGCTTAAAAGACAGCCTGGCCTCTTCGCTGTTGCTGCTCGCCAATTATGGCACAATAGATCTTATTTATAACCTAAGCTGTACTCTCTTTAAGTTCGTTTCTCATATTAGCGGTTTTAGGAGAAGTTAACTGCACTGGTTAAGCTGTGATCCAAAATGCAATGTCAGGGAGCTGTTCCTCCAAAATTACAAGAGTAACCTCATTTTAGTGCATGTTTACCCTTATGTGATCCCTCTGGGATCTGGGCAGGCTTCGGCTGAGAGTCACATTCAGGAGTGTTGCTGATGTGATCCTTTGCCAGCTAGATAATCACCTCTTAAAAACAGGCAGGCAGGCATCTTTGTCAAACGAGTGCATTTCACGATCGTAAAGTGCCATCTTTAGAGTTCTTCCAGACCCCACACTGTGCTTGCAGGCTGCCTGCTCCCCTCCCACCCTTTAATTAAGAAGCCCTCTCGTGTTCATGCTGGGTCTGGTGCACACGTTGAACCATGGCATTTCCAGATACATTTCTCTTTGTTAAAGCCTCATTGCTTCTACATAATCTGCAGAGACCCTTGCATTTCAAATGGATCTTTAATGCATCCATTTGTACATAACTTTGCCCCAGAAAAACTAACAACAGGAATACCAAGCTGCTGTATACATGATAATCGTACTTAGTCACACCCCTGGTAAGTAGCCATCACCTTCAGGAAGGTTCAACAAAGAGATGGCAAAAAAAGAATTGGACTAGATGATCTTTCTCGAGGTCCCTTCCAATCCTTAACATTCTGTGATTCTGTGAATTTCAGCATATTTACTATACCCACTTCCCATCTGCGTTGGTCACTGTAGGTCCATCTGACCAGGTATAGGAAAGGCTGTGGCACATTGTACTTAGTGCTATAGTATTTCTACAATACGGCAGTCACTGAATCAGGGATTCTTTTCCCCCTTCCTTCTCCCTCCCATGGCAGGAAGGTCATCCTACCTCCAGTTTTGGAGTGGTTAAATTCACTTCTACTGATAACAGGACTGAGTATTTTGAAGATTTTGAATCCAAAGAGAGTCAAAGTCAACATCAAATAATCTTAATGTAAATTTTCTGCTCTTCTGGTAAGACTACTTCATTATTCAGGGATTTCAAGACATGCCTGGAGGTCTTTCAGACTGGAATCGCTTGACTTGTCCCAGGCTACCCTATTCAACTGCCCATGGCCTTAGAAACCAAGATCATAAATCACATTTTTTTTAATAAAGACCAAAATAAGATATGAATATATATTTGTGGACAGATTTTGTCACAGTAGACTTTTTTTTCTTTTCATCATTCTCCAGCAGTTAAATAGGTAAGATGAAGAGATTTATACATCCCTTAAAGCGGGGGGGAGTGGGGGAGGGGGTTGGGGGTGTAGGCTGTTTTTAAGACAAAACAAAATCATCTGTAGTGGTTCCTACAAAACAAGATACAACCTTAATAATTTATGCAGCTTTGAGAAAAGAAGGGATTAGTGTGGTGTATCCTCAACCTAGAAATTACTGCTGTACAGAAATAATAATAATAATAATGAAAGAAAGATTGAGCATCCATATCCAGGCTAGAATTGCTACGGTAAATGAGGCTGTGGACTGACCAACTGACTCTCTTAGACAGAACAGCTGAATCTGTGACTTATGGGACACCCCTACAAGTTAACATCTATCTACATCCTGTGATGCTTCCTATCAAGAGAAATGATGTGCTGTGATGTGGACCTTGCCGCATATGTAATCTACAGTGTGAAATAAACAGTGCTCCTGTAAGTAGCTGAAATGTCCCTGACAAATAGTAGTCCCAAGGAAGTAATTTTGAAATCCCGGGACTTTGAATCTATGTTTTCATAGGGAATCAGAGAGAAAGCCCCACTACCACATTCAGCCTATCACCCTTTCATGGCACTATGCTTTCTGAGATGTGTCTTCATCTGCTTTGCTTTGACTTTTAATGATAGAATAATCATTGTTCCCAGATTTTCTCTGGGATCTCTGAGCTCCTGGGAAGTCAGGGAAATAATTATGATGCCTGCCTCCAGGAAGCTTTTTTTTATAATCCCAGGCTATCTGCTAGAGTCAATACCTGTAATTCTGGCACAGAAACATATATGCAGCAAAATGACATCTCTGTAGAACTGTCCTAAGGCACAGTCCTTTCTTGCCTTGAGTAAACCTGCAAAGCAGGATTGAGGAAACACTTGCTTTTCTATCCATTACGCAATGGCATTCAGTGAAGTGTTCCCTGGTGGCAGAGTGATGACTTGGGATGTGGAAGATTCAGGTTCAGCTCCCTGATTCACTGCAAAGGCAGCAGAAAAGAATAATATATGCCCAAATTTCATTTGCTCTAGTTCGCAGCCACTTATGAGCACAAAGGCACCTTCCTTGCTCAGCCCAGACCAAAGTGTTAGTTTTAACACAAATCAGTTACTGCACCATTGCTTATAACCTGCCTTGAAAAGTTAGGTGCCCCTTCAGAGGCTAGGGATGTCATGACCTAAACTGAAAAGGCAAAGGATGAGCAAAATATATTCCCACTGAGCTTGCTTGGATGGCGATGTCTGCATTATTAAGCACTGAGTAAGTCTCTTCACCCTTTGATTTCTTATTGTATCTTCAGACCTGTCTGTAAAGCACTGAACATGATTTGAACACTAGATAAATTATGGAAAAGAACAATAGTTTGTGATCGCTTACACTATTTGATTTCTTTTTTTTTTTTCCTAACCTGCCTTTTCTGATGGCTTTCTATAGATTCCAGTCAAGGGCTTGCATGCTGTTTTCAAATTTATGTACTTTTGACTGCAGCACAGCTGTCTTCCACACAGCTAAACAATTATTCAAATATTGGTTCTTTGATGTTAATACCCCTCGTTTATTGCTTCATCAATGCTGAGCACAGGGCACAGGGTGAAACAGAGCCAGCTGCAACTTTTTAAGGCTTAGAGATCATGGTCATGAAGATGAGAAAATTAAATTCACTCTGTCTATAGTTTAGAGGTTTTGTGTTACTCCTTATACCAGTGACATTTTTTTGGCCAATGACATTTTATATGGCCACGAAGTGAAATGCTAAATTGACTAAATCCACCTAAGGAGAGATGCTGCAAGTACTTCCGATGACTAAACATCAAATGGCCTCAAAGGAGTTACACGATGATGAAATTAGATGTGCAGATTTTCTATTTTGTGAAGGAAAAAAAATTAAGAATATCCTTTCCAGCAGCACATTGAATTTAAGTTTTCTCCTTAGCAGATTAATTTTACTTTGCATATCAAATTTTGCAGTATTTTTGGCCAGATTCTCAGTTGGGGATTTTCAGCTCCAAGCAAATAAGATGTTGAAATGTTAGAAGGAAAACAATTTGGTTCAGTGTCAGTAACTATGCAGGTGTTTCTTTATCTGGAGATTTAGTTGTCATATTTAAAAACAAATAAACTCTGAAAAATAACTTTTTTCCTTTAGGACTATCTGGGGTTGTAGGTAACTAAAACCTGTCTGTGTGCTAATGTTCTCTGTGTTGCTTAAATGAGATATTAATTAATGAGAGTACAAAAGGTCACCATTACATGGTAAAGCATGAAGCCCAAGATCAAGTACAGCAAAATTGTCTGGTATAAATCATGGCCTAACCTGTTTTAAATGAATATAATTACCTGGCAGCTCTTGGGGTACAGCTGTGTAAGATCAGCAAAGAACCCAGAAAAAGGAGACCTAAGACTGGTGAATAAAAGAAAAAGAGTTTGCAAATTTGCCTAGATCAAGCACTGCTCATTTGTTGAGCACTGCTCATTTTTCATCCTGTTACTGCAAAACCATTTACACAGAACAGTTACGGAAATTGTGAGAAGAGACCAAAGCTTTCCCCTCAGAAAAGGCAGCAAAATCACAGAATCATTTAGGTTTGAAAGGACCTCTTGAAATTCTCAGGTCTGATTGTCTTGTCTGGTTAGATAAGAAGTAGTCACACTCCCACAGTATTTAATAAAGTCTGTCACTCAAATGAGAGAATATGGCACAGAAAGCATAAAACAAACAGGGTAGAAGAGATGTGAAAACACTGAAAACTAATTATGATTCCTACTAAATGTTTTCTGTAAGACTTTTTGATGCATAGTAGGTTTTGATTAAAACTAATATTTATGCAGGTAGTATTTGCTTTCTACATTTCTTAGCTTTTTTAAGAAATCCAATCACTCCAAAAGGCGTTCTTTTTACTCTGAGGAATTGTATTTCTAAGAGAAATATATAATTAAAAATTTATCAAACACATACAGAGGAAATGGCCTCAAGTTGCACCAAGGGAGGTGTAGATTAGATATTAGGAAAAATTTCTTTGCCAAAAGGGTTGTCAAGCACTGGAACAGGCTGCCTAGGGAAGTAGTTGAGTCATCATCCCTGGAGGCGTTTAAAAGATGTGTAGACATGATGCTTAGGGACACAGTTCTGTGATGGACTTGTCAGTGCTAGGTTAATGGTTGGACTAGATGATCTTAAAGGTCCTTCCCAAACTAAATGATTTTGTGACTCTATATTTATTAATACATATATAAAAATTTTTATAAAATAGAAAATAACTTCCAAGTAACTCCATAATTTGGGATTGTCCCAGGCCTAGTTACAGTTTTCTTCACACAGATTCCTGGTGCTCATGTGTCCCCAACACAGTCACTTTCTGAGAATATGAAAGTCCTCAGTCAACATAAGAGTTTAAGGATGTGTTTAACCCAGCAGCATGGCAACTCTCTGGTTTTTGGGGCATGGTGTCAAGCAGCACAGCTTCCCACAGCAAGGACATTGCAAGGGCAAAGGCAGCCACCTGTGCACACATCCCAACCACTTAGCAACACTGGTAAATATGAGAAAACAGAAACTCCTGAAAATAATAATTTATAATGCTGTTATAGCTTACAAAAGCCTGAAGGATACTAAATTGTCTTTCCTACAGGAAACCAAGATGGTTGGTTCAAATATACAGTTAAAGGCAGTCACAAATGCCAAGTCCCCATGCTTATCTGTAAAAGTATTCCTCTCAACAGGTTTTGATGAGCAAAACTGAAGGAGTGGTTTATTTTCCAGAACTTCCCCCAGGCCATTTCTCAATAATATGAGCCGTTTCACTGGCCTGTCTCCTAATGAGTGACTCCGGACACAAACAAAACAGAGAGCTGTCTCAGCTGGCCCCGTTTCCTACCCGCACGCAGCATCCATCTGCCTTGAAGGACAGCACTGCAGCAAGAGACAGAAGCACTATATGGTTAGGGAAGCAACAGCTGAGCCATGGAGAATTAGTTTCAAGGTAGAAGAAACTTAGAAACATAATCATCTGTCTTTTTACAATGTTTACAATGCTAGGGGTTTGTTGATTTGTTCCTGTGCTTATTTTTGTGATACTAAATTTGATTAGAATGAACCTTCCCTCTGGGTGCATTGGCAAACCATAAAGTAGAGATACACTGAAGCCTATTATAAAGTCAAAATCTATAAATAAATTTGGAGTTACACAAAACAATGCTAGGCATACTGAGCATTTTATTATTCAATATGTCTTTTTGCTAGTGGCATATCTACTTAATTCTGAGAGATCTGTGTTTTACTAAGCCCAGCAAGCATTTAATAACTAGCACTTTACAGCAACTTCTGTATAAACAAATATTCAAAGGTGCTTTTCAAAGATCCTAGCTCTTTTCTTCAGTAAACAAATGGAAATGTAAAGCTCTTTGGGAGGTTATGAACATTTTCTAGCTCATGAGTAGAAAAGAAACCTGGATCGAAATGAACTGAAGCCTATGACTACTTCTGGTAGAGTGTTTTTATACAGACAGATCTATGAACTTACATTCAGTTTTGATACCTAAATGAGACATTTGTGCTTCCTATCTGAACAAGAGAGCTTTCAGTTTACTAAAACTAGGGTTTTTTTCTCTCTATTTCTTGTATAAATTAGCTCAATCCTAGTCAAAGCCCTTAATTTAGATGCCTAATGCTGGAGGATGTGAATATCACACATGGCTGAATTGATCTAGCATGGCACGTGGGTCCCAGTAGCATTCAGACCTTGCCATGCAATCTTTGCGTGAAGCCACGCTGCCCACTGAGATCTGTTGTCTAACTAAATCCTACAGATTTGAAGGAGCATCTCTCTCTGTTTCAAACTCACAGCTACCTGAATTCTGGCAATTTAAATTCACAAGCATTTCCCCAATTTGAACAATGTTTTCTTGATTCACATCAAAACCAAACTACCATCAGGAAATGCATCCATTTATACTCTCTGCATACTCAAAGCTAAGTAACTAATACTGGAAGGCATCCAGTGTAATATAAGACTTCCTCTACCACCATAATTTTGAGCTACTCTGTACAAAATTGAAAGGAAGACACTTTATGTAATCTCAAAGTTCAAAGATGATAAATTCAGTTGCAGAAATACAATGAGGCATCAAAGATTTAATTTCAAAGATCATTATTTTCACAATTCAGCATCCTTATTTAGGGCCTGCTTTTCAACTGGGCTGGCAACAAAGAAAGCATCCTGAAAGAATGGGGTGGGATAAATGCTCAACACTTCTGAGCATCCTGGCATTTTCTTTAAATCAGATACAGAGTCCCAGGTGAAGCAACCAGTAAGTTCTCTCCTCATTGCTGTTATGAGGATGAGGCCGTCATTTGACTGGATATCACCAGCAATCAAGTTTAATTGTCTGTGTATCTTTGAAATATAACTGAGTTGAGCAGGAAATCTCTGCCCATTTTGTGGGTGGATACCCCAGGTCCAGGTAATACCATCAGAAAAGCAGAGTCCTGTCTCCAGCTGCAGGAAACCCAAGGACCAGCATCAGGCTGTGTTAGCTGAGGTTCTGCCCTGTGGGTTTCCCTCTACACTTTTAGATGTGCTGAGTAAGGGCAGAAATTATCACAGTCCTTACTCAAGTAGACTTTCTTCTGAAGTCAAACAAAATTTCATCCATGTCAATTTGGTAGGAAACTTGTTGAACATTGGAATTAGAATTAACAGAAATTACATGTTAACACACTAATTTCAAAGCCCTAGTAAATCAAGTAGAAAATCAAGTAGAAAATCAAGTAGAAGTCTCTCTTAGGTTTGAAGTAAGATGAGCAAATGGTTTTCTAGGTAGAAGAGCAGTTGAAGATCTGAATCATACTTGTCTTGAGCTCACTAAGTTTCCCTCTGTGAGCACTTCTAGACTCAAATGGCTGAGCCCTAAAGCTAAATGTATAGTTGATCCATAGGTCATGCTAAGCACTAGACTTGCAACTCCTAATTTACTCATTTTGGTAATATGGAACAAGTGGCATTATCAGCAAACCATCAGCCTCCACAGGGGTTGTAAATGCTGCTGGTCTGCATGTTCAACACTTTGTAACTTAAAATTTATTTAATTTTCAAATACGTATTATTTTTACTAATTCAATTGACTGTGTTTTTTTCTCCTTATACTTATTAAATACATCTCTCATCTCGTTTTGTTCTATCCTTTACAAAGTTTCCAACTTGTAAATAAATTACCACAGCTCTTTTTACTCCTTAAGCTAATTTAGTTTCTTAATAAACATGACTCTTCTCAGAATGCTGCTATATTTTAGGTGGATATGGTGCATTCATCGCATTTAGTGATCTGTATTTTGTGATGCATGTTAATCATTAAGTCAAACACACCAAGCCAAATGCCATTAGCGTGCATTCTATATTCCAGTTCTGTTTCAAAAACCTTAAATTCCTTATGGTTTTGAAAGCAGCAGCCCAGAGGTTAGGCATGCTGTGCTGTATGAAGAGTGGAAGAGGCATTAAAACAAACACTGACAATTGCAACCTGATATCTTCTTTTGTCTCAAATTGTTGTAAATCAAAATCCCGTGTGAAAGAAGATAGAAATGAAAGAGAATTCTTTCATGGCAAAGATGCAATCCATAAAATAAGTCTACCATCGATTGTATTTTTTTGCAACTATTTAGTTTTCTGGTCCCCCAGAAGTTAAAACTGCAACAGCTTTGGTTACTGCAGTAATTTATATGGATTTACCAAGATGCAGTTTTCATTGTCATTGCCATCATCGTGTCTGGATTTGTTGAATGAAATCAGAAAGTCTCAGGAGACAATTAGATTGCACGAGAGAAGTAAGCTGGTAGGCTGGAGTTGAGTTTTCTGTTTCAGTAAGGGTCCTATCATTTTTCTGTGTTTAAGAATATCTAAAGGCTACCTCTGCAGCGCAAACTAGATAGAAGTAGCTATGGTCCTTGCTCTCTACTGAAATAATTTGAAAAGTTTTCCAATCTACAGAAAGCACTGCTGAATTAAGAATCTGTCCTTTCTCCAAGAAAACAGCAAAAATTAAATGGGCAGTTTCCAGTCTGAGAGTGTCTCTGCAATAATACTTGAAAACAAATCTATTTTGCTGTGCTTGTGCCGGAGTTGGAGTTGCCTCATTTGTTTTTTTTTTCCCTGAGTCTTGTGATCATTAGACTGGGTTAACAAAAGAAACTGTCCAGCTATGCTGACCAGTAAGGATAGCCACGAGTTCATGAGAGATAAAAAAAGAAACTGATGCTAAGAGGATCCTACCTCCTTGCCACTGAATAAATTTTGCATTACAGTGGGATGAGCACTGAGAAAAGTTTGTGCTTTATTTTGAATATTTATGTTTGCTGTAATTTATTGTTTTTAAATATTGAAAGAAACTGAGCAATTGTGTCAATTCTGTCATTGTCAGTGAAACAATCTTTCTAGCCATCACAAGGCTGTGCAGCTTATGCAGCCTGTCCCTCTCCAAAGTGATGTGCTATTGATAAATGACATTCACAGTTATTTAAAGACATCTGAATTATGTCTTCTATTCCTCAGGTGTGAGTGAATTAGCAGATTTGCTCTGTTGCAAATCAAGAGCAAAAAGCTTCAGACATGTTGTGCCTGAAGCCAGCAGGCTTGCTGAACACAGCATATGACTGGTTTAAGACTAAAGTTATCCACCTCAGTCAAGAGTCCTGAATCACTTGTTTTTCACCACAAGAGTTATGAAGGACTGGAAGCTTCCCTGGCATGTGACAGGCTCCACTGCAAAGATTCACATGTGCCGATTATTCCCAGTAGGAAAAACCTGGCCCCAGCCTGTTCACAATCCCAGTGAGCACTGTCTGAGTTGCTGCATCATTAGGCTGACATCAACTCTCTTCCTCCATCATCTAATGATTTTGCAGTCAGTAGTGACAACAGACTCTCTCAGTATCCAGTGGGAATCTTGCCATGGACTTACAATGAAGCCAAGATTTCAAATGAAGTTATCAGATGGTGAGGAATGGAGGTATCACTGTCTCTCTGCGAAAATGAGACAAAGTAAGTGTGACCCTGCCCTGAGCTGTAACCCTGATACAGCCCTTCATGGTGTGAAGCAGCTTCAGAGATCCTCATTTACATACAAGAGAAAATTTGGAAGTCATGGCAAAGAACTATTTTCTCTGAAGACCAGGTTGCAAGTGCTTAGAGGCTGAGTGTACAGGAGGGCATGGCAGTAAGTGAGAACATTCTGAGGCAGGGGCCGCTCAGGCATCAACCTAACTCCATCCCCTGTCTGGGGACAGGACAATGTGACTTACACAGACCCTCAGGACTGTCTGAGCTGTATGCAGAGGCTTTCCCATCCAGAGAGGCTGGGCTACTGCTCAGCCTTCCCTCTCCTTCTTCCGCCTGCTCTGCAGTTCTACAGATGCTCTGCAAAGTTATACCCAGAGACAGTGTCCCAGTATGAGCTAAACAGAAAGGATTCTGTTCAGCTCAGTCTCTTCTAAGAGGCTGCACTTTCTGAAGTTAACAGCATGTTTTCACAGACAGTGTCTGCTACCAGAAATGGTAACACCTGATCTTTACAGTTAGTGCCAGGGATTGGTATGCAGAAAGGCTCTTGCTTATATTTACTCCTAGAGTGACCATGGTGACTGCTAGATGTTGTGTGCCACAGTATGGGTGCTGGGAAGTAAAAGGGGTCACAAGGATGCCAAAGGTTTCAACTCCAGTCAGAAACAGACAAGACAGGTGACCAACAAGAGTATTCAATTCCATATATGTTAAGGGACCATGGGGTTATAGTCTCGTCTTCAATGGCCGGCATCTTAGGAGGACTCCGTCTGATCTTCTGCCTTTGATCTCAATCGTGAGTTCCCAAATCCAGCTCCTGTATCCGGCTCCCTTCCACCACTGAACCTGGGGCTTCTGGGTGCTGCCTGCTCTGCAGCATCAGTGGCAATTGCTGTTGGCAGGGAGCTGGGTTTGATATCAGTTTTGTAGATAAGTATATATTCCATTATTTCCTTATTAGTACTACTATTTTTTTATTAAAGCTGTTTTAGTTTTCCAGTCCGTAAGTTTCTTTGCCGTATTCCCTTTCCCTTCCCATTTTGGGGAGGCAGAGGGGTGAGAGCATCTGCCAGTCATGTAGTGGCTGGCCCAGCCCTAACCCTTGTCAGAGTAAATGATTTGTGTATACCTGATGGCCTATGTGGTTGATACGTTTGCTGTCACAGGCGCAGTGATGTAGAATGATGGGTCTCAGTGCAGAAGGTCGCGGGTATCTGAATGTTTATGCTATTTTCTCTGAAGGAGCCAAAATTCATCCTGTTGCAGCATTTACCCCATCAGAACACTGTTCTTTGGCTTATTTAAATGTAAATGACATGGTATTTTTATCTCTCAACTTCTGCATTCTTTACCTAGATTTCCTTTTGGTGGTTTAGGGTTTGTTTTTTGATGTTTGCTGTTGTTGTTGGTTTTGTTTTTATTTTTGACTTATGTTTACTATATTTGATAGTTTGATTTAATTTAACTTCTAACAGAAGTGTGGCTGATAATCTAATGCTTGACAAATAACTCCAAATTGCTATGCATTATTCAAAAAATGAGAATTTAAAGTAGTGCTAACATGAAGTAAAGGAAGAAAAACATTCCTGTGTCATACCTTTGAAGAAACAGGCCTTGTAATCTCAGTATCTGTTTCACCATTCTTAAAAATTTTTACCTTGTACATCTCATTTTTTTTATTTTTTGAAGCATGTAAAAAATGAGGCCTAAAGGAAGTGCATAGTGTCCTATTAATTCAAATCCTTATATTACATTCTACAGCTTAGGTTTTGTCTTAGAAAAAAAAAATTTAATGAGTTTTTGTGTAATATTAGGTATTATTCATGCAGGTACAATAGAAGAAATGGTTTCTTACACAGCTTATAAGGAAAGAACTTCACTTGTAGGCATGCAATTTCTGAGGAAAACACATTTATTATTCACTTAGTGGAAACCTGAAGGAAAATAGAAAGAAAAAAAAGCTAGACTAGAGCTTTTGGGAAATGCTGCTCTCATCCTTTTCTCAGAGGAAATTTAAATTAAATTAAAACTAGCATATTTTCATACAGCATTTATGAGCATGTCAATTTGGGGTGAAAAAAAGATGATCTGTTTTGACTAATTAGCAAAAAACATTTGGGTTTTTACAACTATTCACAAACTTGAAGGCGCCCACACTCAGAAGTACCTCTGGGTAACCACCCAGCCCCACCCCCGGATGACTCCAGACCATTGCTCTGCATGTCACTGATTACTGAGGTAACTTTTTGTGGACTACATTAATCTTTGACCAGATCAGATTCTGGAAAATACTCTAGGGCTAATGCAAGCATGGAAGGCAGAAAACAGCAGCTCAGATTTAAATGGACTAGGCTGGCCCCTTACCCAGAGCAAAGTGGCAAAGCCTGGTGAGCTGGCCACATGCCTTGTAAGGCTGAGAACACCTGGGCAGCCCCAGAGCCAAGGAAGTCAGCCCACTAGTAGTATCGAGACAGGGAAGAAGAGCAGACCAGCACAATGTAATAGAAAAGCCAAAAAATGGAAAAATTATATTGGTTTACAGACTGTAGTGTATTGTGTTTCCATTTTGGAGAAGAGATTTAAAATATCAAAGGATGAAAAATTGCTGAAATTGAGACCCTACCCAAACAGTGACCAACACTGGTAGAAGCATGCCCTGACTGCTGCAAGCTTTGGATGCACCATGGAGCCTTAGATTCCATCACGGAATATAAATTTCTTTGTCCTCAATAATCTTTTATTGTTTTTCCCTAAGTTTTCCAATGCCTGTGCTGGCTGGAAGTTTTTCCCGTCTTGATATTGCTCCGTCTTCTGAAAGTCTCACCTCTTTGAAGATGCCAGCGGGCCCTCACTTTACCAGAACTATTGAAAAGAACAAGAAGCCAATGAAACAACTGGAAAAGGGAAATATATATGCACCCTTGCATTGCACTTCTTTCATTATTTCATTTTACATAAGGATATAGAGCAAGTTACAGCTAGTTCTCAATAACTACCTTCTCCCATTCACCATACATGAAGTTAGTTCATTTCTCAAGAAGAGGGAATCATGAAGTTTCTATGGAAAATTTATAATTAATAGTTCACAGCCCTAAGCCTTTTTTATTTGCAGATTTCTAAGTATTTTCTGGCAGAACCGCAGGCTCCTGCACAACAAACACAAGCCTGCTAGCCACAGTCTGGCCTTTCCCAGCTACAGACCACTCAGAAATATTACATGGAAAAAACACTGACCCTTCCATCACATCTTTGATTCCAACTCATTTAGGCTTTAGTTCACTAAACAGCTTACGTCCCAATGAATAAATATGCTATGTCCCATTAAATAAACATACTCAATTACTTTAGCTTCAAATATAACTTCTCATATTAAATGTCACTATGTACTGATATGTTGTTATGGATTAGGGCCTCAGCTATTAAATCCTTTATGGCGTAACTACTGTATTTGTACCACTTTCACACCACAATCTGCTGACACAACAGAAAAAAGAACAAAAATTGTATTGAGCATTCCTAACTTTTCCATTTATAACTAGAATATACTTAGATGCATGAACATCTAAGTATATCTACTTCAAGAAATTGAGAAGAGAATATTTATACCAAACATCGCTGGAAAATTAACTACCTTTAAAGGTCCAATTAAGGTCTAAATTATTCCTACTTGTCTGTGATGTCAATGATCTTCACTTAGGTAGTAAATTTAATCTCGAATATTTAAAACCATTGTGCTGGCATTTTTTAAAATGAGATGCTTTAAGGCAGAAAAAATTACAGATGCTCTGAAATACGTGCTCATTTATAAAATTGAGCTTATTAACCCTTATTAGATCCATTGCTTACATGGTGTGTCCGTTGTCTCATACTGAGTTCTTACAAGATTTGTGAGAAAGAGTGAATATGCAAGGAACAACTTATGAATAGCTCCTGTCAGAAAGATGCCAGTCTGCAAGCCCAAACCCCACTAGACCCCAAGGAACCCTCACTTACAGAGGATCATCCTTGTGACAGACATTGGTAGGAATGCTCTCTTATTAGCCCCTTATTCCAGGACTACTTACTTTTTAATTTCAGAAACATGGACATAATTGAATAAATTATTTGGTTTTTTTCTTTTTCTCATGAAGCACCTAGTGATAGATATAGGAGAATTCAATCTTATTTTGCAGGGTTTAGTGGAAGGTTTTAAGTTTCTTTGTTTTTTTTCCCTGCATCCAGTTAAAGAGGAGATTATAGGACACTGAGTAATTGAAGAAGAAAGAAGCATTATGATGAATAAAATGTTGGGTACTTTGAGCAGTCAAGTACAGAAAATAGCAGACTTCTCTGTCCTTAAATTCTTCCTGTCATGGCATTTTAAGTAGGGTCTACAGTTTCTGTTTAAAAAAATAAACCAAAAGTTTTTTGAACCATCACTGAAATGCCAGAAGATGACCTATAATACGAATGTGAAGACATTTATTCATGGACTCCTCAATTTACAGACAGATCACTTCCACAATGAGTGTACGTTATTTCTTTCTACCTTAGTAGTTGCTTATATGTATATACATTTAATTTTTTAAAATTTTAATGATTCATTACCATAATGGGAGAGCATTTCATTAGAAGAATGTTCTCCAAGTCAAATGCAGATTGTAAACCCACACTCTTCAAAACTTGAGGGTTTTCAAGGACCTCACACTCTGTCAGGCTCACCCACTTAGTTTAATCATGCAAGTAACTAATGGGGTTAGTGTAAGAGGAAAATTCAGGCTGAGTATCCAGAAGGGAAAAACAATAATCTGGACAGTGGAGATACACTGAGCCATGAAATTAGCCTCCCTGAGGGATGTCGAAGAAACAAGAAATTCTAAACTACCAGAAAGTTGCTGTGAGGCAGGGAGCGAGATAGAGGGATCTGAGATCTCAGACAGGCACCCTCTGTCTGACTCCTGGAGTGATTTAACACGTTATTGCACTTGCTCTCATGCCAGATATGATCAGAGCCGAATCAGAAGGCAAATGGGAGGTTTATCAACTTCACTACCTAGCCTTACTTTCTAGGTTGAAGAGCTGATAAGAGAGGTTTAAGCTCACGGGTCAGGTTGTCAGTCAGTGAATGTGAGTGTAGGCTCCTTCAGGATTATTTCAAGCCTTCTGCATAGTGTGGGGGAGGAGAGACAGGGGCAAGCTTAGGAAAAAATAACATTATAAACCTTTCAGGAAAAATCTGATGGAACTTTCTTCTATTTTTGACTCCCACGATAGCATAAAACTACAAAAAGAATAACAATGAAAAAATAGGCAGACACATATCAGAGATACAGAAATAAAAATAGATTTAAATATGCCAGGGTAAATAAAATTATTGAAAGCAAATTCACACAAATTATCTTCCACCCACTTCTGAGTTGGCCCCCCCATGTTTAAAGACCTTCCTCCATCTCGAGTGCTCTGGTGATGTCTAGAAAGACTATTCTTGGCTCTATTTCCTTCCTTCATGCACTTTATTGGATAAGAAAAGCTGCCAAAAAGTAGGAGTTTTATGAAAGTAATCATAAAATGTTATGGGTAATGCTAAACAAATTATGTGTTACTCTACAAAAATGACCTTTCTCTGGGTGAAAAACAACAGCTGCCTGAGAGAGATCAGGTTACCTCTCTAACAGCAATGATAAACCTACTAGCAAGGGCTATAGCTGACAATTGTGGAGGCTGTGGAAAGTCAACGTTACTGCAGCTGCTTTCCTGACAATCATTTCCGAAAAACTAATAGTGATTTGTTATCCTACAACATATACTTCCATACATAATAAAGTCCAGTATCCTACTCTGGAATTCTGAAGACCTCAGTTCATTGCTTATCAGGCCTTGTCAGGTGATTGCTGGGACCTGTATTAATGCATTTTCGTCTTGGTATACCAAGTTTACTACAGCTATAGTAAGCAGCAACTACTGTTACTATCCCCTCTGTATACTGTCTGACATGATGGGACTAACTAATCAGGACCACTATACAGCTACTATAATAGATGCTGTTAACGATATTTGGGTTGCTGGATGTTGTGGGGTATTTTCCCCCTGTTTTCTTTTGTTTTGATTTGTGTTATATTATTCAAGTATATTGCAGGCAGTTAATAAAGCTGTGGAAAATAGTCCAATAAAGTCCAGCTCTAACAGTTAGCATTAGCCCTTCCTATATGCAGCCTACCATTCTCCTAGATCGTAACTATATCCTACCATGGGCAGTTCTGGAGTATCATGGAAGTTTAGAACTAAGTGAGACTTCAGTACCTGGGTGCACAATCTTAAAAAACTTCCATTTAGCTGGCACCAGAATTTGGAGATGAAGTGCTTTGATTGCCTCAGTTTCTCTTTTTCCATATGCTTCCAATCTGACTCACCCGGGGAGTACCTAGTTCCTCAGCCCCTTGTAGTGCATGCATTAGGCACTTCTCCAAATACCGTACAGAGACACCCAACTCAGCAAATATTGTGGGGGCACAGCTACCACACAGCAGTATACACAATATGCACCCAGATAAAGTATTCTTCAGTTACACTCTGCAGCTGAAAAGGAGGGGAACTGGCTTTAACTTTTCTTTTTGAGATGCAAATCCACTCTTCTTGTGAGTGCAATAACTGCTAATCAACTGGCTAATGTGAGTTGGCATTTTCAATTTATACTGTAAAAACCTATTCCACACTGCACAAAAGACTGGAGGGAATGGGAAAGAGGGCAGAAGAGCC
>NW_009699427.1:56151-58501 GCF_000703405.1 Apaloderma vittatum
TCCATGTTCTTGTGATAGGCACTCACCTGGAAACAGAGTAATGTGGGTTTCTATCTTCCCTAAAAGTACTGTTTATGCATTTCATTCCATGACTATTTAATGCAAAAGATATAAAATTAGGAGTCCATGAAGCATTAATTAATTTATAACCATTGTTCACTGCCTTTCCTCCTCTGAGAGTAGAACATTTTGTACTCTGGAATATGAATGACAAGTACTGCTTCCCTACTCTCCCTCTGTTTCCTCTGCTTCCACTTTCACCAGATCACAAGCTCTTTTACCTACTCTTAGACCTTCAGAGTGCTTCAGTGATGGCTTGTTTCAGGTTACCCCATAAAAGTCAAGTGTGGAAAGCAAATAAGGCAATAGCATGGCAGATAAACAAAGGGAGTTTCTAAGGGCATTGATTCTGGCAAGTGACTTTTAGGAAGCACCGTAAAAAATTCCCAGTTCATCTTAGCAAATTTAGTATCTACCTGTGAAGCTATTAAGCTGTTATAAAGAACACCTCTGTGGCATTTCTTCCCTTCAAGGTAAAGCCCGCCATTGTTGTACATTCCAAATGATTGAAATGATAAACATTCACAAATTCTGATTCACCATGAAATTCCAGAGCAAAGTTATGTTTTATTAGCATCATGTAAAGTGCAGAAATACACACTGTTGTCAGGATAAACAAACAGCTCAATTTTCCAAGCCTTTTTGCCTTGCACTTACGCAACCACATCTATTCAGTGTAATAGTCTGTCCTCTTTTTCTGGTGATTCTTTCTAGCCTCTTACAAGAAAGTAAGAGAACTTCATTATCTTTGCTCTCTAGTTTATATGTGTTCCTTCACCATTTAAGAGGGGGTTTAGGAGTGTCATCCTTATGAAATTGATATGTTAAGATACAGACCAGGACTTTAAGCCACCAAGCGACTGTTGAGATTGAGTTATGCTTCTGCCTCTAAAAGTTACCTTTGCAGATGAAGGTGTGCTGCAAGGGCTATGTAAGGGACATAAATCCTTTCATTTGCAAATATGGTAACAATTTTGCTTTTATTGGTATAATCACACCTTTAGCTTTTGCTGTTTGTACAAGGAGTGGAAGAAGCAGTAAATGAATTAATCTATCTGAAGTGTAGGATTTACTTACAACATTCAGACGGCCTCTATTTTGTGGAATCATTCCTGTGGTGATTTTTTCTGTTTTCCAACTACACACCATAAAGCAGAAGATGCTATGTGTTCTGTCTGCATTTTAACTCTGGAAAAAAACATTTTTAAATGTTTCCTTTTCCAATGTTATAGGGAAGAGATATTTAACTTTTATTTTGCTTACTTCATTCCTGTTTCAAATTACTTATCCTAATATGTTAGTAATTCAACAGGAGCTTATTTTGTGCTGTGAAACATGTTGTTGTGGAAAAGGAGAAATTCAGTCCCATGAAAAATTTGTGTGGTGAGAAAAAAAACTTCTGGGAACTGGAGGGAAAAGTCCTTTCTTTACTCAACATACTGCAGTGCTTGAGCCCCGGTCTCAACCAAAAAGGAAAATATCTCTTGGTCTTCATAAAAAGGTTAGGATATTTTTTTTTTAATGCAAAGCTTAATTTTTCACGGTTTGTGGATAACAAAATCAGAAACACATGTATGCTCACTAATAATTTGCACAAACTGGATGAGCAGTTCTATTAGTCAGTGAGCAGTCACTTACTGGCAGGTATTCAGCTGCACTCATTACTATGTGCAATGCAACAAACCTACAGTACATGACATTGGTACAGGTAAGTCATATCACTATTACTTCTTTCATGGATTGACTAATCTTTATCAAACTTGTGAAGCTCTCTGAGTGAGCAGCTCATTCTTTAACATTAATGACAGACAGAGGGAGAGAAAATTAGGATAGAAAACTAGCTATAGATTAGCAAGGGTGTGAGGTATACTAGGGGACACAATATTCTGCTGCTGAAGAACTCTGATCTACACTGATTTTGTTAGCTACAGGGTTGTGTTGCTTGACCCTAATGCAAACATACCATTTTTTTCAGCTGTTTCAGGAGCCAATTTATTATTTTAAATCACTACATTTCTTCAAAACAAGAGCTTGAACGAGGTATTAAATATTTCTAGCAATGAGATATAAGACTCAGGTCTCTTAAGTCCATTTTTTTCTAACCATGTAAATCAAGCTTATAATGTTAAGATCAGAGAGAAGCTTGTATAAACATATCAGTCTTGGACAAACTAGACTTAAAGACAGAAGAAATAAATATAGTCCATGGATGTCAGCATTGTCTAGAAGTCTACATATTTTCCCAGGAACCTGGGTACTTTTTATAGCCCAGGCTGAATGTCACACTCTT